>NC_028352.1:21783279-21796281 GCF_000741045.1 Vigna radiata var. radiata | reverse complement strand
TATATATATATATATATATATATATATATATATATATATATATATATATATATATATTTGTTTTTTTCTTCTTTTAAAAACATCCGGCTACATTTCAAATTTTCAATTGTAAAGAGTTTTGTTGATTGAGTTTTTATTTTCCTTTTGTATTACATGTTATACTATTATAGTTATATCTGAATAATTGTAACAACTTATGTATGTTTTCTCTTTAACTCTTCTAGTTTTATTGATGTATGATTAATCATATATTAATGTTAATATTATTTAAAATTAGATGTTACAATTTTTAATTTATAAATTAATATATAAATTAGTGTTATTATAATAGTTAACTATTATTTTTTTCTAAAATTAATCATTACTTAATGATTTTCTCATACGAAATTACATTAATTTAAATTTTTTACATTAAACTCTAGTAAAATTAGGTCGTAAGCTAACAACCAAATTATTGACTTCACAAAAAATAAAAGGATAAAATTATAAGAGTTTTAAGAATTAAAGAAGAAAAAAACTTCCTAGAATCACCTAAAGAAGTAGACTCCAAACACATTAAAACAAAAAAGAATACGAATTGTTGCATTAATGCTTTAAGGTAATTATATATAAAAGAACAAAAAGTACGATGTCCTAAATAATGACACATATCAACCAAAATGAAAAGCTTTAGAAATTATATTGTGATTGATTAATGCTTTTTCTCCTGTGAGAAACGTGATTGAGGCAAAAAGGAAAACATCGTTGACACCATTTGTTTGAACAAGGTTTTGGCAGTATAAATAGGTTGGTTCTAGTTCTCTTACACTCACAAGAAAGCTATAACAGAAAGCAATGGCGTCTCAAAGACTAGCTTTGATCACACTTCTCTTAACCCTTTCCACTCTCTCTTCCTCACGCCCTGACAAAGGTGGCATCGCCGTGTACTGGGGGCAAAACCTTAACGAAGGCACATTGACAACCACATGTGACAATCGTAACTATGAAATTGTGCTCCTCGCTTTCCTCACCCAATACGGTGCAGGGAGAACCCCAGCTTGGAACTTCGCCGGTCACTGCGACAATGGTGCCTGGAAACATTGCACTGAACTAGAGTCCGAAATAAAATACTGCCAGGTACAGTTCAGAAAATATTACTTCCCCAGTCTCAAATCATGTTCAAACCACCGTGCTCCTTTCAATTGTTTATGTTTTGTGTATTGATTACAGGGGAAAGGCAAAAAACTGCTCCTTTCAATTGGAGGAGACAGTCCGAACTACTCACTAAGCTCGCCGGAGGATGCAAAGGAGGTGGCCAACTACATCTACACCAACTTCCTAAGCGGCAATTACGGTCCACTGGGAAGCGTCACGCTGGACGGCGTCGACTTCGACATCGAAAGGACGGAGGATTACTGGGACAACCTTGCAAGGGAACTCGACTACTTCCGACAAACGACAGGGCGTTACTTTTACTTGTCGGCAGCCCCTCAGTGCCCTACAGACCCAATCTACTATCTCGGCAAAGCCATCGCCACCCAACTCTTTGATTACATCTTCGTTCAGTTCTACAACAACCCTAGTTGCTCCATCCGAAGTGGCATCCCCGCTATCTTGAACTCCTGGGACAGGTGGGTGAGCTTGGTCGCCTCCAACAACTCGCTCTTCGTGGGCGTGCCAGCAGCGCCCAGCGCCGGCGATGGTTATATTTCGCCGGAGGACCTCAACACCAAGGTGCTTCCGCACGCGAAGCAAGCCCCCAACTACGGGGGAGTGATGCTGTGGGATAGATACCGCGATCTTCAGAACGGTTACAGTAATAGAATACTGCCCAATGTGATTAAATCTAAGTTGCAGGTGTCTGTGGCGTCCGTTTCCGACGCAATTTACCGGTGCGTGTCTAAGGCGTTGAACCGCGTCTTAGATTACTAGGTAGTTGAAAGGTACAACAACTACCTTAGACATGTATTATGTACGGAATAAATAACATGTCAGCTTCTTTTCCCCTTACCTGAAGTCATGCTCCTGTCTGCTTGGTCTGTCTTGGGTCGCAAGTAACGAAATGATTGTTGGTTGGTAGGACTTGAAATAATAACTCTGTTAAGAAAAATTTACTAAGGAGATGGATTTATTTACAAATTACTAAAATCCACAAATTTTTAAAAGTAGTGTGTTCGGTAAAATAATATAGATTATATAATTATATTAAAATAATAAATGTAGAAAATTTAAAAAACAAAGACGATATGTGACCATATTTCTATTAATTACTAATTTATAAATATAATTAAGCGGAAGTCATATATGAGGTAAATGACTTCAGTGTTTTTGTTAATTTTTCCCTTTTATCTTTTTCTCTCAAATCATCTTCCATCATAAACTAAAGTTTTTGCCCATTTGTCACGTGTAACTAGGATTGAACACATTCGGTGTAAAATGTCCTATGAATCCATTGACACTGAAAAAGTAAAATAAAGAGAAAATAAACTACCATTGTGACAAGGCAAATAAAGAGAGAATAAGGTTGTATCTTGTAACATAAGAAAAATGAGAACATAAAGTTGGAGCGGAGGGGAGGCAAAACTAATAAAAAATGGGTTTAATACCTATTTTGGTCCCTCTTTTTGGGGGGTTTGTTCAAAGTGGTCCTCCCTTTTTTAAAAAGTTCAATAAGGTCCTACTTTTTGCAAAAACTATTCAAGTTAGTCCTTTTTGCTAACGGCGTTAATTCTGCTAACGACAGAACTGCCAGCTAGCAAATATTTGATGACTTGTACAAATAAAATTCGTTTTAGTCCTCATATTGGTTTAAAAATGTTCATTGTGGTCCTTATATTGGTTTAAAAATGTTTATTGTGGTCCCGTTTTACTAAAAAGGAAAATCATCCTTAGAGACAATAAGCAGCTTCACAAATTTGTCAATGGATGCTCTTGTGGAAAGTTTTGTGGTTTTCTAAGAAAACAACAGCTAAAATTTCATGTGTTACAATCCAAAACTGATGCGTTCTTTTTTCACATCTCCATACTTACTAATATAACACNTGAAACTACACTGATAAGCTTCAAATTATTGTGATTATACTTTCCCAAAAGGTTAGCGCATGAATTACTAGATCACGTGTGAAATCTTTAACATGTATTAAAACGGGACCATAATAAACATTTTTAAACCAATACGAGGACCATAATGAACATTTTTAAACCAATATGAAGACTAAAACGAATTTTATTTGTACAAGTCATCAAATATTTGCCAGCTGGCAGCTCTGCCGTTAGCAGAATTAACGCCGTTAGCAAAAAGGACTAACTTGCACAGTTTTTGCAAAAAGTAGGACCTTATTGAACTTTTTAAAAAAGGGAGGACCACTTTGAACAAACCCCCCAAAAAGAGGGACCAAAATAGGTATTAAACCTAAAAAATATAATCTTAATACATAATTTTTCTACATTTTTTTTTTTTTTTAAAATACAAAAATTCACTTTGTTATAATTATTTTATCTTTATAATGTGATTAAATGAATATAAATGTTAGTACTATCAAAATAGATTAGAATACGTGGGTCAACCTGACTCATTACGGATTCAAGTTAGATTGTGTTTGAAAAAACTGTAATTTTTTTATACAGGTCAATTTTCAACTGCATCCACTTAGAATCTGTCTCACCCAGATTGAATCCGTGGTGAGCCGTCGAGTTGACTCACCAACCCACTTAACTTAATTAATTATTTATTACTTTGTGTTTCAATATTATTAGCGAACACTTTTTTTATTGTATTGTAAATGAGATAAAGAAAAAAAATGTTTCAAGAGAGCAAAATATTATGGATTTATCCATTCAAACTATAATCTTATAAATTGATAAGTGACACAAAAATGATCAATATTAGAAATTTATTTGTTCGATTTTTATGCTTGTTTTTCGATTAGATTTGGATTGTATAATACTTTTTTATTTTAAATTGTCTTTAGAGTTTAATATCATTCTAGATTGAAATTTATTTAAATTTCAATTACAAAAACTTTGTATTTTTCTTTTTTTGGATTTGAAAAAAAAAAAACTTGCAATTAAGTGAGTTAGTGAGTCAATCCGTTTAACCCACCAACTAGTGGTAGGCCGGACCGGGTTCAAATTTTTTTGACTCTCTAATAAATGAGTCGGGTTGGGTTGGCTCACTAAGTGACCAACCCGTGGTAGGGGAGCCAGGTCGGGTCGGGTTACCTGCGTTGACAACACTAATAAATGTATGTCACCATATTATTATTCAAAACTAATTATACCATAAGATTACATATCACATTATCTCCATGCACTACAAAAAAAATTGGATTTATAGAATGGTATTCGTTAGAAACAACAAAAACCTGTCAGTAATGACTGTTTTTTGATGAAATTCTGTCGATATTAATCCTTGCCTTCTCTCAATCTTTTCTCCACACTGAACCAGTAGAATTCTAATTAGGTGGTGCCCCAACGATTGCGGCATACAGTGCTCCGCTTTCAACCCATCAGTTCTTCGATCTGATCGGTAAGTGAAATTCCCGTTTTTCCGTTTCCCTTAGAGCTGTAATCATGCAACAAATCTGGTTGCATGTAATTCATTGGGTTTTTCCCCAAATTCTAACCCATCTAGGTTCTGAAATCTGGTTGTTTCCAATTTTTGATCTATAGGTGATTCTAGGGTCTGTTGAGGTGTACGGTGCAAGTGGGTCATCTTGTGAGTTGGATTGCTTCACCAAAGGTAAGGGAAGCTGGGGTTTCGTTTCTGTTTTGGGAATTAGGGTTGCATGAATTGGGAATCTTGGTTTGGAATTTTGTAATAATATATGTATGAAGTGATTTTGTTGTGTAATGGTGTATGTCAGCTATAAATTTGAAGTTCTACATGTTGATCCATGTGTATCTTATATATATAATTACTATGAATAGGTGTTATATGTTAGAGTCTATCTGATATATTACTGGAATGGATGTCATTAGTAGTGATGAATTTTCTTTGTAAGAGTAGAGAGGTTGGTGTTAGTTGTTTATGCTAGTTTTAAGGTAATTGAGAGGAAGTAAGGTAGTCATAATTGACAGTACAGGTTGGGAGGTGTTCTGGTAAATTGGGATGGTCCAGGTAGTCAATTAGGACTGATTAGAAGTGTTACAGTGGTTAGAAACAAGTTCTAAGTGATAGGTTTAGAATTAGGTACCTAGGTTGATGAATTTGAGGATTTTGAATGGAAATTGATGCATAAACACTAAGTTATGGGATTAAGAATGTTTAGAACCATTTAGGCAAGTCTAATTAATCACATAGATCAAGTTAAGAGTGCTAGAAGTTCATCAAAATGATTAGATTTGGTATGGGAGGGTAGAGTTGCTCAATTGTGCAGTTTTAGGGTGCTGCAGATCATTCAGAGTCGCCTAGCGCACTCTGTGCGCTCTGCGAAGGCTTGTTGGCAGGAAAAATTCGCTCAACGCACCCCAGGGTGTGCGCTGAGCGAATTATGTGTGACAGATTGAGTATTTTTGATGTTTTTGACGTTCTGGGAGTTCCAGACGGCCGTTTTGGACGTTCTTTAGGTCGTTATGGCGGTTTTGGACCCTTCCGGAACTGTTGGTGATGGTTTTAAAGCCATTTTCTTTTTCTAAGTATGAGTTACGGGGTTTTGGGTTGTTTAGTGATTCTTCTTGAACTGTTATGATGCTACTATATACATTGAATGGTTTTTATATGGATTTCAATGTGATAACATTATGGTATTCACTTGTTCACGTCTTGAGTTAAGTTCTAAAGTGAAAGTATGGTTGATGGACGTAATTCCATGATCCTCAAGGGAGGTTACATGGTGGTGCCCTGTAGTTGTTGTGATTGACCGTATGAATGGTCAGAGTTCAGGATGGGGTTTATCCTAACATTCTAATGACCATCCATGCTCAATTAGAGAGTGATGAGTCATGTGGTGAGAATAGCAGGAGGTCCTAGTAGTAGGTGCTACGTGGAGGCCTATTATTCGGTAAAGGGCTTACACTTGTGTGTGGTCGGGTGAAACCCCTCGGCAATGACTTTGTAAAGCAGTAGGGCCACAACAAGTACACAAACCCCTGGAACTCGACATTTCATACTAGTCCGGATGGTCAAATCACGTGTCGGTCATTGGTATAAACAAAATGTGTTTGGTCTTAGTCTGTATTATGTTATGGTCTTTGCATGCTGTGTGTGTGATTGTATAACATGATAGTTAGTTTCATTTAATGTATAATCTGATAGAATGTTTACTTGCTTGCTTGTGTGCATGCTATTATGTATATGTTAGTTAGAATTTGGACTTATCTTGCATGTTTTTCAACCTAGCTTACCCTTGCATTTGTATGTGTTGTATGTGTTTGCCTTCTTCCTTGCGATGATCATCCAATCCTTTGGATGTGAGCAGAAGCTGCTGATGCGCCCCTGGAGCAAGCATTGGAGATTGAAGAAGACCCAACTCCTAGTTTATAGGATTACTCTTAGATCTTTTATATTATTTCGAGATACCTCTGATGTACTTAAAGTTTTAATTTTTAGCCCCTTTGGATGACTGTAAATATTATGACTTTAAGTACTTCCTTAAACTGCTTTACCATATTATAATGCTATGTCCTCACATATTATATTCAACATATAATTTTTGGGATGTCACATTATTGAAAATATTTACTAACGGATATTGACCGTCCATAATTATCGACTACCAAATTCATTGATAATTATCAAGGAATATATTGGCCGGTAATTTCTGACCATCAAATCTTTCAATAATTACCAAAAAAAAATAATTGTTGGTAGTTATCAAAGGATATATCTGTCGGTAATTACTGACAACAAAAATAATTATTGATAGATTTATCTGTTAATAATTTTCGTTGGTAAATTGCACAACAGTTAAACTGTATTTTGTTGCTCGAGTTATTTTGAGTGGTTTTCGAGTTGTTCACCATGTGTAGGTATGTGCGTCAAGCTGTTTGGATGTTTGAGATGATGTGTGGATGATATGTCGTTTAGCCTTACTTCGTAAATCCAAAGATTGTACTTTTCATCTATGATAAGTAATAGAAAAGTATATATTAACAAGGGGGGACAAAACAAACTCGCAAATGTGAATTTTGTGGCAGCCTCGGACATACTATCGATTTGTGCTTCCAGAAAAACAACATCACTTCGATAAAGTGCATCCATTGCGATCGTGTTTGACATAGCAACGATGAGTGTTATACCAAGTTTGGCTATTCTCTTGAACATCCCAAATATCTAGGAAAGCCACGCCCTTTCAACAACAAGAACACCTTTGGTGACAACAACACAACCTGTAGTAAAATACTGACCAAAATCTCAAACCGCAATTTCCTGAGGTGTGTAAATTCGCTGTCCTTAAAGACTTATCCGCGGTGTATTGCACAAGTCCCCCATGATACAACAGGAACTTCTCGAAATGTATTCGAGGATCACAAAACTAGCAAGAAACTCTATATAGAATATAAATTAACCCAAAATATTTTTAGAAGAGGAAAAGAGGATGAAACTAAAAAGAGAGGAGAATGATAAAGACTAATTTTGGTTGTGTTTTGGAATAGAGAAAGAGTTCTCTATTTATAGGGTTAGGGAATAATAAAATCAATAAAAGACAATAAAAACAATAAATAATTTGACCGTTGCAGCATTTAAAAATTTGACTGTTGGAATATTACCGTTGGAGCACTTAAGAAAATGAATTTGAACATTATTAGCAATTAAAGTTTTGAAAGTTGTAATCCAACGTTTTCTTTTGCAATAATATAATCATTATTACAACAATCCCCCACTTATTGCAAAAGAAAGTTGAGAGAAAAAAACTTTTATCCTGGGTCTCATAGAATGTAATTCATCAAAGGTGGTATAGCAAGCTATATGAACCAGTCTTAGATCAAGAAACTTAACACACAGTGTAGTTGGTATAGCAAGCTATATGAACNAAAGACACTTGACGTGTGTTAGAGGTTTATCAATCACAATACACCCCCACAATTCTTGTTGTTATCGTTGTGTTGCGCTAAATAGGCCATGCGCGTGCTCGATATTCATGAGTGCTCTAGATATCATGCCAAGATCTCATACAAGCGGCCCCACTTGACACTTATATAGGTGATTTCATCAAGTGTATGTTGCAAATCATACCCCACCCATAAGGGATATGAAAATCATTAAAAACTTTGTTTAAGCTAAATTTCTTTCACCACACAGAATTTTAAGAACAAAGTTTAGCCTCTCAATAATGCAGTCTCTAGCACTTTCACACACACACACCATAGGAAGGGACATAATTGACTAAAATCAATTTAGTGCTATCAGAACTAACAAGTGACTTGTTTTTACCCATATGAACCTAATTCATGGGATCTCCAATCACAAAGGTTGGGTTACCATCACTTGTTTGTTTGCAAGTGGCTTAAGTCCTATTCCCTTCGACATTTCTAAGATCATATTTCTTCCCAGGGGTTTTGTCAGAGGATCTGCTAGATTCCATTCTGATTTCACACAATCAATGGAAATAGTTCCACTCTTTAGTATCTGCTTCACCAAATTCTTGTTTTTAGCTATAATTATTGCCGATTGGCAATCACAGTGCATTGACATCGATGAAGTTAGTTTCATTCCTAGTGGAATGTTCGCTAAGAAGTTTTTCAACCACTCAGCCTCATTACCAACCATCTCAAGAACAACAAACTCAAATTTCATTGTTGATCTAGCAATAATTGATTGCCTGAGTGATCTCCATGTAATCACACCATCCCCAAGTGTGAATACATAACCACTAGTGGATTTTGTCTCATCTGAATCATAGATCCAGTTAGCATCATTGTACCTTTCTAGTACAGCGGGAAATCCACTATATTCAATGGCATAACCCATTGAACCTCTTAAGTATCTCATAAGCTTAACAAATGCATCCTAATGTTCTTGATTTGGACATTGAGTGTACCTACTCAGTCTACCTGCTACATAAGCAATATCAGGTCTAGAAAAGCTCATCAAGTGCAGTAAGCTCCCAATTATCTGGGCATACTGAGGCTGAGATATAGATCCTCCTCTATTTTTCATTAATTTATAATTAGCATCATATGGGGTACTCACTGGTTTTAAGTCATAAAACCTAAACTTAAGAAGTTTCTCAATATATTGTTCTTGGGATAGTAATATACTATGTCCCTTATGATTCTAAAATTACATTGAGTTCACCCATGTCTTTCATTTCAAAGTTTAATCGTAGAACCAATTTAGTTCTAATAGTAATCATTCTCAATCTTTATCTGACACTGTTCATTCATCATTCATCATTATCTAAAGTCTTATTCAAAAATACAATGTGCTCAATGGGTTCACTCAAACAATAGATGACAAAGAATAGATAAATATCATTCTAAAATAATAAATCATTTATTATTATAATCCATCATTAAAATCAAATTCCCATTTAATTTAAAAATCCATTAATTTCCTTTTTGAATCAAATTAATTTCTCTTTTAAATTAATTTGATTTTCAATCAATTACGTGAGCCAAACGTGAGAGTCGCAACCCCTGTACTTGCCAGATCGCGACACCGCAAATCACTATGACCTTCACCGACGTTGTCTCTTCACATAGTTGCCTCGCAAACACTGCCAGCCACCAAAGAAGGCAAAACCTTCGTCTGCGTCGCGCTTCCGTAGCTCCGTGGTTTTCACCGCCACAAGTTGCCCATGACAAGTATCACACCCTAAGTTGGGTTGTCCGCGAGAAAAAAAAACCCTATATGGGTCGTCCGCGAGAGAAGAAAAGATTGGGAAAGATTTTGATTAGGAATCTAATTTAGGGTTTCCTTCTAGTATTCCTTAGGATTTAGAATTAATTATAAAAAATATTTAATAAAAGAAACCCCTGGTACTGATATTATCTCCTAACATTTCCCTTCTTAGATTAATTAAACATAACTCATGGCTACCTTCTCATTCATTCCAATTTATTTACATCATCTTCTTTCTTAAAAAAAAATAAGGATTAATGTGAACCCATCATTATTTCTAAATTTTAATTAATAAGAAATCTTAATTCCTAATTTATTTCTAAATTTTAATTAATAAGAAACTAATCACGATAATATATAGTTTCTAATTTCTCTCATACTTCTCCATTTTCCATTAATTCACTTTCAAGGCATTAAAGGAATTCCATGAATAACGAGGAAAAACAGCAAAGAAAACCATCATTTATAGATTCAAAAATAAGAATATTTCAAATCTCACAAATCATTCAAATAAATCATCAATATTTTAAAAATAATAATTCAAGGCATTCATAATGAAATTAACGTAAACATAAAGATAGCTTCTCGTACTTTTTTTACTTTTGACAGACTCACTACATTAAAATACTATTCTGCGGAGGTTATTTTGTGGGAGTTATAAAATCCCTCTACAAATTAATATTATTTAAAATAATTAGAAAGATTTAACTAAGCCCTGATGATTGTGGGGTTTTAATGTTAGGAAAATGATATATGAACAACACATTTGAACAACATTTAGACACGCCACAGGTGTCAAAATGTCATTCATCCACGAGGCAAAGAGAGAGAAAGTTACAAGTTTTTGAAGATGAGCTGAGATGTTGACGCGTGGCAGAAAGAGAAATGGCTCATTTATTCTGAAATTTGAATCTGAGAAGGATTTCGAACCACATTTCGCAACCTATTTCGCAACCCATTTTGAACCTCGCCGTCTGACCATCTCGTGCTCACCGGAAAGATTGCCGCCGCACATAATTCAGTATTTTTAAGGGGGACTATAGTTCGAATAAGTGGGTACTTGTGTTACGAGTTTTGCACACAGGGGTTCATTGTCTTATCAATTTATCTTTCAACCTTAAAAACATTTATTATCCTGACCATTACCATGTTCTTAAGACAAGGACACATTGGTGTCATGCTAATATCAACCCAAGCCCCCAACTTATCAAGTTAAACAACATAAGTAATTTTATAAAATCAAGTGGGATTATAGTTCGAATAAGTGGGTAATTGTGTTACGAGTTTTGCACACAGGGATTCATTGTCTTATCACTTCATCTTTCAACCTCAAAAACATTTATTATCCTAACCATTACCATGTTCTTAAGACAAGGACACATTGGTGTCATGCTAATATCAACCCAAGCCCCCAAGTTATGAAGTTAAACAACATAACTAACTTTATAAAATCAAGTGGGACTATAGTTCGAATAAGTGGGTACTTGTGTTACGAGTTTTGCACACAAGGGTTTATTGTCTTATCAATTCATCTTTCAACCTCAAAAACATTTATTATCCTGACCATTACCTTGTTCTTAAGACAAGGACACATTGTTGTCATGCTAATATCAACCCAAGCCCCCAACTTATCAAGTTAAACAACATAAGTAACTTTATAAAATCAAGTGGGACTATAGTTCGAATAANTGGGTACTTGTGTAACGAGTTTTGCACACAGGGGTGAATTAACTTGTATATTCATCTTCTAACCTGAGAAAAATTGTGTATGAAATGAATATTACGTTAACACTTTTGCACACAGACCTTTTATAAATTTTGTAATGCTCTACTACCTTTTTGATAAAGATTTTGCACTTATAATAACNACCAACAGTATGAACAACAACAATTTTCATATTCAACAACAATTTTAAACAACATTCCAAACATAATCATTTTAAATCAAAAGTACATTGGGAGTTCTAGTACAAGTTAATGAAGTACTCATTTTTTTCTTGTAACATGTTCGGTATAGGGAGTTCTTCTTGCCAGACTCTTAATCCGTTTTCGAGGAGCAGCTTTCATCCGGTCATACATCGTGGTTTATTTCATTTCAATACCACCATCAACCATCGGGGTTTGCTGATCATCTTGAACTGGTGTGCTTTGCAAATGACCTTCACTTCCAAAAAATGGTTGTTCGACAAAATCTTCACTCTTACCTTCATTGTTGGCCTCAACCGACTTCTTTAATTTGTCAATACTAGTTCGCATGTCGGCAACAACTCTTGTTTGTTCATCTACAATAGAAAATAATTTCTCCATTTCTCCTCTATTTTGCTTGTAATGTGGAAAACCATGTTTTTCAACAGCGTCTTTGACCACCCCATAACTAAGCTCCTCTTTGGACACACCAACATCAACAACAACCTGCAATGTCATTAACAAATTTCGTTTAATAAAACATCAAATATTAAATACATTGCATCAACACACTCCTCTAACGAACGACTACTCACCGATCCCTTTGCCAATGCAGTTGCTATAAACTTCTCCCCGATATTGATACCAGTTCAACAACCTTGGGAATTTAGTCACCCGGGTATTGTACATTGACTTTGATGTAACAATATGATGACAAAACCAAACCTGCAAATTAGAAATCAAATAACCTACAAAATTGAAATGATGGTAAACAATAATAAATCGTTGTCTTTAATTAACAACTACAAAACAAACATGTACCTGCAACAGGTAAGCACATCCTTCAACGTGGAAATTACTTCTAGTAGTATCATTCTTCATTGATGTTGAAACATTACAGAAACTTTGAATAAAGTAATGAAATACTAAACTGCCCCAACTGTACTTACCCAAAGAACCCAACTCCAAAACAAGGTAAAAAATAACTGGAAATACTAGTCCACTCCTATTAGGAAGCAAGAACTCTGATATCCCAACCAATATATACAAGCTGCAAAGTTGTTCTACACAAAAATTTTCATGTTCCTCTAACAAAAATTCATAAACCATTTTCAAGTCTACTTTCCCATTAGGTAAGTAGTCCCTACAAACACAACGATGGCCAACTTTATTTAAATCTATCATTTCACCAACAACAGGCAGCCCTAAGGACATACATACATCAAATTCAGTAAACCCAATAACTTTGTCTCCAATATAAAACCCTCCCATGTTCTCTACCCAACAACCACATAAATGAGCTAACAAATTCCTACCTATTTTAATACAATCTG
>NC_028352.1:21776029-21781989 GCF_000741045.1 Vigna radiata var. radiata | reverse complement strand
GTCCATCAAACATAAAAGATTAAGCACAACTGAATAAACCAACTCCACAAACTCAAGCACATGATAAATTTTTGCAATGAACGTTAAGAGTGAAGACTCACCTGGATTAGGGTTTAGGGTTCTGCCGTCGAGCAAATGGAACCGCGCGATTCTTGGTGGATGGAAGACGGCGGACGAGCGGACGGTGTCCGACAACAGTAGTGCGGCGGCAGTCTTTCCGGTGAGCACGAGATGGTCAAACGGCGAGGTTCGAAATGGGTTGCGAAATGGGATTCGAAATGGGATTGCGAAATGTGGTTCGAAATCCTTCTCAGATTCAAATTTAAGAATAAATGAGTCATTTCTCTCTCTGCCACGCGTCAACATCTCAGCTCATCTTCAAAAACTTGTAACTTTCTCTCTCTTTGCCACGTGGACGAATGACATTTTAACACCTGTGGCGTGTCTAAATGTTGTTCAAATGTGTTGTTCATATATCATTTTCCTTAATGTTATTAGGAGGAGGTTAAGGTCTTCTAAAAATTAAAATACAAATTTTCAGTTTCTATAACTTCCCTCCTAAACCCAAAAATTTCCCAAATCTATCATCCCTCTCATATTTTCCATCTTTCCAGAATCGAAAGTTGCATTTCTTTTCCCTAAAATTTTCCAAACCCTCACATTTTCTCTACTTTGCCTAAATTTTTCGTGCAAGGTTTTCGTTTTTCTCCGGCAACTTAGTTCATGCTCAAGTCATCATCGTTTTCAGGTTGTTGTTCATTGTGCGTCGATCGTCAGTTCAGCGTCTTCGTCGTTCGGTCGCCGTTACGGTCTCTGCTTCTCTCGCCATTGCACTCACCGTTGCGCTCGCCACTACGGTCATCGTTGTGCTCGCCGCTACGTCGTCAGTTACAGCCGCCATGGAGTCCTCAGTTGTGGTCGCCGTTGTGCTTGCCACTACGGTCGTCGTTGCGCTTATCGTTGCGTTGTCAGTTGCAGTCGCCATGGAGTCCTTAGTTGCGGTCGTTGTCATCGCTCATCATCGCTAGGGCTCACCGTCATTAAACCTAGGTTTCCTTTTCCAGGTTACAATTTTAAAACCTATATTGAGTTATATTTATTAGAAGCCTCTTTGTTTTGTATTTGATATACTTCTTTATTGTGAAATTTGCAGGAGGTTAGTTTTATGGTATTGGAGACACTTGTTGTTGTTGGAATTAGGGATCGACCTGTTGTTTTTGTTACTCACAGGTTAATTTAACTACCTATATTCAAATTTTGTGCAGTTTACTTTGTCGTGGAGTCTAGGCTAATGCAAAAGTAAGATTTCTTTTTATGTTTAAAGTTGTAACAATGTTGAGTTTTTGCATCTTCTTTTGTATGGGTGGGAAAACAAGGCATATGAATAAGGAAGATTGTTTATTTATTGTAAAATAAGTTGATACTTAGTCTTACAAATTCATTTAGTGTTTCGTTGATAGCTTTTATTAATTCATTAGTATTGAAGGATTTTGTATGTTCCAGCCCTGATACTTAGTCTCCAAATGCTGATGTTATTTATTGAAGACTACTGGTATTGTATTGACTGGTTTCATGTGTTTTGCGCCCTTGAATATGTGTTACACTGATTATAATCCCGATTNTATGCTCTCTACTTTGTTTTAATGTATGGTTATAGTATGTATGTGTCATTGGGCTTTATGTGATATTCAGTAAATTTTTGACGTCGTATTTTCCATTTTTGTTGTTTATCAGCTGAAATTGTTGTTATTTATTTAGATAATGTTTTCCTACTTCCTTCACATCAGGTTATGGTTGTCAAGAAGAATATTGAAGATGTACAGGGCAAAGATAATTACCCGTTTGGACAACAATTGTTGATTCACAATGGCAAGGTTTTGAAAGATGAAACTACATTAGTTCTGAACAAAGTCTCTGAAGATGGCTTTCTGGTTGTTATGCTTAGCAAGGTATATTTCTTCCTTAAAAATGCTTTGTCAAACAAATGCATAGGCAAGCTACCGCTCATTGGTTGTCATTTCAGCTCTCATATTTTTACTATGTATTAGTCATTATACATTGTTGTANCTAATCTAAAGGCCTCAAATCCACAATCATCAATTACTAAGTGTTTTCAATTTATTGTTATAAAATGGAAACAAGATGTAGCACTTTAGTTGTTGATAGTTAAATTTATTTGTTTAATTTTTAGATACTGAGATTTATTGATTTAACAAATTTAATTGATAGNAATCTTTTGCTTGGATTCTCTCATTCTTTGATATTTTTGTTTTGACATTGTNAGAGGTATTATATNANATCTTGTCATATAGTATCTTTTACGCAGTTTCAATTCGATAAACTCAATTAAGACATTTTTCTTTCAATAAGCTTTAGCATTTATATGGTAAGAAGCACAATTTACCTTTTTTTACCACAATTTTTCATTTTAATTCTCTATTTTCGGAGTAAAGCATCATGTCCTGCTGCAGCTCCATNTGTTCAGGTATGTAATTACTCGCTCAATTTTGGAAGTTTTCTTTCTTTTCTAGTTTTCTTTATTTGTATTAATTATGGTGAAATTATGTCAGCCTACCAGTAATCCTGCTACAACTGGATCAACATCCAATTCCAACCTAGCTTCTGATCCTCCAACAGTCCTCCAACAGCACATCTAGCACGAATGCCCCAACTACCAAGTATGGTTTGTGTCTCTACATTTTTCTTAAGATACTGTTAATGAATTCTATTGAATTTTTAATTCCGGATGCCATAATGTACTCCCATAAAATAGGTAATGAGTGAATAACAATGAATTATGGTTTGGATCTTTAGTTCTATAGGAACAATTTGTCATACTTTGAATTTTAATATTTAGTGTTATGGTTTTTCTTTTTCTCATGGGCTTTGCGATTGCTGCAACTGTTTAATCAAAGGAATTAGTTTGATCCAGATATTATGATACCTGAAGCAGTCTACTTTTTTATTCATTGTCAATTCTGCTATATTCATATCAATTTGCACTGGTACAGGTNTCATGATCGAAAATTTTTCTCAATTCTTCTACTAATTTATGCATTTCTAACTAGGATCCATTGTTNTACTAAAGAAATTATCTTTTAACAAAAAACATGTTAATAATTTCTTGTTCCATACCTTAATGTTCAATATTTATCCTACCTCAATAAATTAGGTCCTTCAAGTTATCATAAAAAATTGTCTTCAATGCTGTGAGGAGAAAGGTCTTTTTCTATTTGACTAATGATGCTTTGATTTACAGGAAAAATTATACCAAATTTGTTTACTTTTCTAGCTAGCTTTCTTTCATTTAAAGGACATGATGAGAAAGTGGTAATCTTAATTAAAATCTGATAATAAAGTTCAACCTGCAACCTTTAACATTGATGCAATCTTTAACAAATTCATTTTTTTTCTCACTTTTCTTGTATTGCAAAATTGTATGAGTATAATTATAATTGTTTATTTTTAGTTCAACCAGTTTTAATGAAGACATGTATTATTGTATTTTTAGTGCAGCCAGTTTTAGTGAAGACAGATTAAGATTATACTTTGTTATTGTTCATAAATATATAGTCATGTCAAAGGTCAAGCATTTCCTAAATCTACAAAATTGGGCAAGTGTGGACATGTATAAGTGTAACCATAAACTCTCAAATTATACTTATGTCATTTATTATTTTATTTTAATATTTTTCTTTTATATTTCAGGAAGTTGTTGATGTAAATGAGTTTGGGTCTTCTTTGAGTACAAGAAGATTATCTTATGCTAACAATAGTTTGGAAGTTTATGATGTTTTTTAAGGATAGAATTATATTTAGTCTATTATGTATTTTTAGTGATTATGGGTGAAGTTGTAATTGCATTTCAGTTAAACTTAGTTTTATGTTATTACGATGACATTGAGAATATAATGTTTACATTGTAATTGTAATGAATGTATGTTATTTTAAATCATCAATAAAATTATTTTTGAATTATTTTTTTGTATTTTATAATTTTATATATTTTATTAATTTTTTTATTATTTTAGTAAGCGGATGAATTGAATAGCATATAAAAAATACAGGTATTTTTGTAATTAAATAGTTGAAAATAAAGGAGGTTAAAAACTCCCACAAGATAATAGTCACTAATAGAGGAGGTTTTCACCCTCCGTAGAAAAATCTCCGCAAATTGAATGTGATACCAGGGGTGCGGAAAACTTCCACAAATAGGTTGTGGCGACTCAAACTGCGGCGGTTTGAAAAACCTCCGGAAATTACTTTGCGGAGGGTGAAAACTCCCGCAAATCGAAAAAAAAAACCTCCACTAAATGACATTTTTTTGTAGTGACTGAAATCTAAGTCCTTAAGATTGTAGTAAAATACTGACCAAAATTTCGAACCGCAAATTCCTAAGGCGTGTAAATTCACTGTCCTTAAGGACTTATCCGCGGTGTATTGCATAAGTCCCCCAGGATACAACAAGAACTTCTCGAAATGTATTCGAGGATCACAGAACTAGCAAGAAACTCTATAAAGAGTATAAATTAACCCAGAATGTTTTTAGAAGAGAAAAAGAGGATGAAACTAAAAAGAGAGGAGAATGAGAAAGACTGATTTTGGTTGTGTTTTGGAATGGAGAAAGATTTCTCTATTTATAGGGCTAGGGAAGAATAAAATCAATAAAAAACAATAAAAACAATAAATAATTTGACCGTTGAAGCACTTAAAAGACAATAATATAATCATTATTATAACACAACCGCCATGACATCGTGAACAATGTTATTGCCTCTTCCTCTTCAGATGTTGCACCAGTCCTAACTCATTTAGAATCCCATGTTCAAACCTCCTTAGGTGCACTAAAAGCATACATGATAATGAAGGAAGGAAAGGTTCCTGATTAGTTGACCACCTTCTTTCATCCTCAACCACAAGTAAGTTACTAAATAAGTTGAAGCACTATGCTTGATATACTCTAATTACTGTAAGCATAAGTGGTTGAGTTTAGAAAATTCTGAATTTTATATGTAATTGTTATGATAATTGTATATTTGAGGGATTAAATTGGTTGTTGTTTCTTGTTGAAAATCAATGGATACATGTTTTTTTGGTGCAAAATTTTGTATGTGGTAAAACATTGGTTGTTATATATGATGTTTTGTGCAAAAATATGAGGTTTGGCAGTGGACACATTGTTGGGACAGTGCAATATACATTCTGTTTATGATTATATATAAAATAATGGATTTTTTTTTAAGTTGATGCTTGATGGTAGAGGTGTCAAACTAACCCATGGCCCTAGGGCCAGCCCCAACCCATTGTTGAAAAAGCCCTATTTTAAGAAGCCCCTCAAGTAGGGGGCCAGAAAAAAGCCCCAACCCTTGAAACCCTCTCAAGTGGGTTAGGGTCAGGGCTAAAGTGGGTTTAGCCCCACTCTAAAACTTAATTAAATTTTAACCCCACTCTACAACTTTAATTAAATTTTAGAAAAAATATAATTTATATATATACATAATTTATTGTAATTTTACTCTCTCTCTATATTATATTATATTAAATCTTATTATTATAATAATAAATATTTCTTTTTAACGTTTGAATTTTATTGTTATAATAATATTATTATATTATTATAAACAAGTTGTCAATTAATTATATATATATAAACTTTGTCAAAACATTATTTTTCCACAAAATAACATATGTTAGTTTTGAGACAGTTGGTGTACGTTTTAAATACTAACGCAGTGTTTTTTTTTAAATGATTACGTCTGAAAAATAGAAAAGTAAAAATAATTGTTTTCCATAAACTAAAATTAGCTTAAACGTTATTATCTTATTAAATATATATTTTAATTAAAATTATTATCTTATTAATTTCTGTTGGTAATATTTTGTAAATTAAACATTATTAATTATTTAATTATTTCTAAAACTTACTATTTTGATAAACTAAAAAATTATTTTTAACATAA
>NC_028352.1:21770661-21775819 GCF_000741045.1 Vigna radiata var. radiata | reverse complement strand
ACCAATCTTCACATTCAAGTTTTTTTGACAATCATTCTTTACTGTTTGTGATTCTGGCTGCTATATAAGTTGATATCTTTTTCTCTGATTGAGTTTGTGTGCTTCATAATTTAAATTTTTCAAGTTATAACACTTAATATAAGTGTTTCTTTTCTCTGTAAAAATGCAATTTATTATTGAATATTTAATTTTTTTTGTAAAAAAGAAAGCCCATGGGTTGGCCCTGACCCACAGGGTTTTGGGGCTTTTTAGCTCTGGGGGCTTTTTTAATAAAGGGCTTTTTTGACCCTGTGGACTTTTTTGGCCCTAACCCACATGGGCTAGGGCCAGGACCTATTATAGGGGCCTATTTGACAGGTCTACGTGATGGTGCCCTGAGAATTCTGGTCAGAATTTTTTGTGTTAAGACTTGAACGTGCATTGATGGAAGGTGTTGTTATGAATATGTAGATTGGTTATTTTAATTGTTGAAGTCCTTGGATAATAAGGATTTTGAGACTGACGCATAGAAAAAAAATGCTTACTATAGTGATATTTCTTTGATTAGTAAAATTTTTGATTAAATACTGAAAGTGTAACATTGAATATTTAGTGTGTGGGACTGTTTTGGGTTATATATTGGTGATTTTTTATGTTTGACAGAAGAAATAATTGCTACCAGACTATTTTAGCTGTGTTGTTTAAGGTTGAAGTGTTGTTTGGCCGAGACTTTTTATGGCATCGGATGAATATGTAGCTTATTTGTGGTATTGTGGTGTTGCAGAAATTCATACATTATGTCATGTCTTTGTCACTATTAATATATTTTTATTTTGTTGTAAAAAAATATTTATAAACACCTCAAATAAAGACATAGATTGTCATGTAAAAATAATGCAAGCAAAATAAATTAGTACATTCACAAACTAAATAATACAAATGATGAAAGTTAAAACCTTGATAATTATCAAATTGAATAGAGTATTAACCCAAAAAAAATGGAAAAAATAGATGTAATTTCTAAAATAAAATAGTTCAAAATAAAGAAAGTTTAAAACCTCCAATAATAAAAGAGGTTAAAAATCTCTAATAATAAAAAAGGTTAAAAATCTTCGCAATATCAATTTGATATTATAGATCACACTAAAGGTTAGTAGATAATTTGTGACGACTTTAATTGTGGAGAGTTAAAAAATTTCTGCAAATTAATTTGTGGAAGGTAAAAACCCCACAAATAAAAAAAACTCCGTAAATATCAAGTTTTTGTAATGCCATTTCCACATTGAGAAACAAGTTGAAAGTTTATAGTTCATAACAGATAGAAAAGTGAAGGGATGGTATCAATAAAGACAAGTTGGTGTTGGTTGAAACAAAATTGAAAGGAAATGTGAGTGTATGTTAGGTTAGTCACTCTCGATGTCACGAAGTCGTGACAATCAATAACCAAGTAGCGAATTTTTAAATTCTACTCAAGGGAGGAAAATCTCAACTCCCAAACCCCAATCCTATTTTCAAAGAAAATGTGGATTTTCAAAAGTGTCCAATATGGCTTGGTGTTTGGGTTATGACTGGGGTCATTGCAACTAGGACTGGGCAAAAAATAAATTTTCGGTTCAGTTAATTGTAGTTAATTATATTGTCTTTGTGATTAGGTTAGTTTGTTTGTTAGATTGAGAGGATGATTCTACCTTTTCTTTAATATCTTCATTTTTTATACATTATTAAAATTACAATATCATTTTCTTAAAATACCTTCAGTTATATCTTTATTTTTTATACATTATATTTTTATTTTTTTATTTAATCTAAAAGATTTAGAGTTATCTTGTAAAATATTAATTTTTTAAAATATATATTTTGACACAATTTATTTAAAATTTTATTTTAGAAAAGACAAATTAATTTTTTTTTTAATCAAAATTTATATATTACAAATTTAGTTTTAAATTAATATATTTTAATTTTTTAAAAATAATGTATAAATAGTGTAGATATTTATAAATATCTATGTATAAAAAAGAATATAAATATCTTTCTACGGATATTTATCAAATAACTAAATAAATAATAAATATTTTTAAATGAATTGTGTAATATATATATATATATATATATATATATATATAAATTAAAGCACTAATAATCTACCGCAATATAAATTGTATTTTTAAGTACACATATTTTTAAATACATTTTGTTAATATTTTTCACAACTTATTTCATTTGGAATATTATTACCTTTTAAAATAATTTTTGTCATATATATATATATATATATATATATATATATATATATAAAATTTATATTTTTCTTAAAAAGATTAATGAGATGTAAAAGAACCAGTAAAATATACAACATATATGTCCAAGGCTTCATGAGAGGGACAATTTACCATTCAGTTAAAAGATCTATGTATATATTGTAGTTTAATACAATTTACAATTCGTAGTTCAGTTCATTTCATATTGTAGTTTAGTACAATTTACAATTCAGTTAGTAGTTTAGTTCAGTTTATATTATAGTTTAGTACAATTTAGTACTGTACAGTTCAGTTTGATAAAACAAAAAACAGTTCAGTTCAGTTTGTGTGAACTATTTTACAATTCAATTCAGTTTAAACAAATTAGTTTAGTTCAGTACAATTTTTAGCATTACAGTGCAGTACAATTTCATTTACCCACTCCTAATTGCAACTACTATTCCAAACTGAAGCAAGTTGTTTCTCTGTTCACCTCTACCCATTTCTCTTTGCACCTCCACATTATTTTTAAACTCCAAAACTATCCTCTGTAATTTAAAAAACCCCTCACCCATTTTTTTTCTAATTTAACGAATTTTAAAATCTATTAAAAGAATTTTTCTGTTAACGAATTTCGAAATGCATTAAAAGATTTTCAAGTTTTCAATGATTATCAAAATTCGTTGAAGAATTTTTTCGATTTCAAAATTTGTTTAAGTTTTTTTTCTATTAACAAATTTCAAAATCGTGAAATTTTTTAAAATTAAAAATTTCGAAATTTGTTGATTTTTTTTTTCAATAAATTTCAAAATTCGTTAAGTATTTTTTTTAATAAATTTTAAAATTTATTGAAGAAATTCTAACAAATTTCGAATTGCATTGAAAAATTTTTCCACAAATTTCGAAATTTGTTGAAAAAAAAATTATTTTTGAGACTTTTTAAAATGTAGAGATGCAGACAAAAAAATTTGGATGAAAGTGCAAGAAAAAGTAATACTGAAACAATATTCAAACCTCGTTTTGTCCATTGTTGCTTTCCACTGCTATTTGTGCACTGTCTATAACTATTATGTATTTGACATAAACATATATGTACTATGTAATCTTTATGCACTTCCAGTTAACTATCAATTTGTACTCTTATATGGTTTTGTCTTTTGAACTTTAAACCTAATACCCTCCTTATGTTTCTTCAACTTGTTTTTCGATCGATATAAAAGTGGTGACAATGTGGAAATTAAAAGATGCTGGTGGATGATCTTGAGAAGGTGCAAGGATTGGGGAGTTTGAAGGATTTGAACAAAAAAAAAGGAGACAAAAACTAAAAAAATCTACAAAACAAAAAGATATATAAAAAAGTTAATATATTAACGCATGTCTATTATAGATAGCCAACTCAACATTTTTTAAATGTAGTTAACAAAAATAACAAATTGAATCAATTTAATATATATTAAATTTAATTAACAAAAAATAAATATTAAAATCAAAATGAATTAATATCCAAAATATAAAATTCAAAATAATAATTAATATTATATTATTTATTTTAAAATATAATGTTTGTCATCATTTTATTATAAAACTATTTTAATAAATTAAAATATATATATATATATATATATATATATATATATATATATATATATATATATATATATATAAACAAAGGTTTAAACCCTTTTTTGTTCAATGTTTAGTTTAGTCTCCGCTTTTAAAAATGTCAACCTTTAGTCCCTATGATATGAAAAATGTATCAAATCAATCCTCATGACAACACTTAAACTTGTAATTTGTTAACGAATAAGATTGATTTGATACATTTTTTATATCATAGGAACTAAAGATTGACATTTTTAAAAGCGGGGCAAACTGCACCTAGACGTCTAAAAGGGTTGCAGGAAAGCGACTGGACGTCCGTTGATATCACACAGACGTCTACTGGTTCTGCAGGAATGTGAATAGCCGTTATATAGACGTCGGTACCTGGGGTGGAGACGTAGCTGGGATGACAGGTTGTTGCACGCAATTAATGTTTCGTCCCCTAGACGTCGATGCCCTCAGATACCCGACGTCCACATCCTCACAGTTAGGTGAAAAATAATCATTTTTCCGCCATAGAGACGTCGCCTGTTGTTCTGGTGACGTCTACTATAGTATAGACGTCGCTTAGTCATGAAAACTGACGCCTAATATCCGCGCCATTAATAATATTTAAATCAAAAAGACGTCATATTAGTGATATCCCCGACGTCTAGAAAATGTTAGACGTCGGTGGAGAAGCATACCCGACGACTCTAATAATTTATACTACAAACGCGAACCCGCGAGTAGTTACACCACTATTCATCGTCTTCTTCCTCGCGCTTTCTGTTGCGGCACACCTTTTCTCCACTATTCATTTTCTCGCGTTTGCACCGTTTAAATTCAGTTTTACTCCGATTAAGTTACTCTTTGTTGAGATATCTTCCATTTCAACCGATTAAATTTCGTCTTCGTTGCGTTTTGATGCAGTTTGTGACGTTTTCTTGGGCGACATTTTTGACCGTTTTTGGCCTATATTTTTGGGCCTGCAGTCCTCCAATTCCCTCCATTGATGTTTGAATCTGCTAAGAAGGTTAGCTTCAATGTTTAAAACTTTTATTGTATGTGTGTTATTGTCTTCTGTGTATGCATGTTATTGGCTTTTGCGTTTTCATGTTTTTGGCTTTTGCGTTTGCATGTTTTTGGCTTTTACGTATGCATGTGTTATCGACTTTTGAATATGTATCTCATAAATTTTAGCTGTGTTATTTTAATTGGCATGTTAGATTATAAGTATGAAATTACTGAGCGAAACTTAGTTCCCATTTGAAATTTAACACAAACGATTAATATAGTATGGATCGAAGCTGGATGAATGCACGTCGCATCTCTGAAGAATATGAGAAGGGTGTTTC
>NC_028352.1:21765864-21769751 GCF_000741045.1 Vigna radiata var. radiata | reverse complement strand
TTGTTGTGCATGAAGAGAAAATATGTCATGTTGTCAATGATGATATCTGGTCCTAAACAACCTGGCAATGACATTGATGTTTACTTGAAACCTTTAATTGATGATTTGAAATTGTTGTGGGAAGAAGGTGTCGAAGTGTTTGATTCAGACGTTGAAGAGAAGTTTCGTTTGTGTGCAATGTTGTTTTGGACTATAAATGATTTCCCAGCCTATGGAAACTTGAGCGGTTATAGTGTTAAAGGACATTTTGCATGTCCGATTTGTGAAGAAAACACTAGTTACCTTCAATTGAAGCATGGTCAGAAGACAATTTATACAAGACATCGGAAATTCCTTCCTTGCAATCACCCTTATCGTAGATTGAAAAAAGCATTCAATGGAAGTGTCGAGGATGAGGTTGTGTGCAGACCCCGCAATGGTGAAGAGGTGTATAACGAAGTCAAAAACATTAACATGGTATTTGGAAAACATCGTAAATGTACCTATGCAAAAAATGTTTGGAAGAAACGATCAATATTTTTTAATCTTCCATATTGGTCTATACTTGATGTTCGACATTGTATTGATGTGATGCACGTTGAAAAAAATGTTTGTGACAGTGTCATCGGAACTTTATTAAACGTGAAAGGGAAGACCAAAGATGGGATAAAAGCAAGACAAGATTTGGCTGACATGGGAATTCGAACAGAGTTACATCCACAGGCAATAGGTAAATGCACTTATTTGCCCCCAGCCTGTCATACTCTTTCTAAAAAAGAAAAACAAAGTTTTTGTAAGTCTTTAAGAAGTGTAAAGGTTCCACAAGGTTATTCTTCTAATATTAGTAATCTTGTTTCTGTGCAAGAGCTGAAGTTAGTTGGTTTAAAGTCTCATGATTGTCATATATTGATGCAACAATTGTTACCGGTTGTTATTCAAGGCATATTACCTCCTTCTGTCAGGGGTATTCTGACACGTCTGTGTTTGTTTTTTAATGCCATTTGCAAGAAAGTTGTTGACCCTCGATGTTTAGATCAATTGGAAAATGAAGGAATAAGACTACTATGTGAATTGGAAATGTATTTTCCACCTTCTTTTTTTGATATCATGGTTCATTTGATTGTTCATCTAGTATGAGAAATTCGAATATGTGGGCCGGTTTACCTAAGGTGGATGTATCCTGTTGAAAGATACATGAAAATCTTAAAGGGATATGTCAAGAATCAGTATAGACCAGAAGCTTCAATCATACAACGATACATTGCAGAAGAAGCTATTGGATTTTGTTTAGCTTACATGCCAAGTTGTGAACCAGTCGGTCTACCTGAGAGCATAAATGAAGAAGATGTGAAATCAAAATAATGGGGTTACACTAAAAGCTGAGTCAGTGCACTTCTGTAGTTCAAAAGACAAAAATCCCATCACTGCTTCAATTAGTTATTTTGGAGTAATACAAGAAATATGGGAGGTGGATTATGTCAGGTTTAGAGTCCCTGTTTTCAAGTGTAAATGGGTTGATATAAATTCTGGAATCAATACAGATGACTCTGGTTTCACATTGGTAGATCTGACAAAGATGAGTTTCACTGATGAACCATTTATTATGGCAAGTCAAGCAAGGCAAATATTCTACGTCAGCGATCCAGCAAATGAAAAATGGTCAGTGGTTTTGGAAGGGAAAAACTTGCACGGTTTTGATGATGAAGAATGTCTTGATATTCTTGAGACAACATGTAGCACATCAAGACCCAATGAAGACTCTATTGATGACGTTGCTGATGACATACATGCAATTCGTACTGATCATGATGAAGGTTTCTAGGAGAAAACAATATCTTAATAAGTAACGTGTTTATTTTTGTTTAGATTTTATATGAATTTTTATTTTGATGAATATTTCAATTTCAATTCATATTAACCTTGTATATATTTTTCAGGTATGTCGACCTCAGACTCAGCATCAGCTCACAGCAGACGTACACGAGGAGCGACACGTTTGCCAGAAGCGGCATCCGGACAGGTTCCTGGGTCGAGGATACATGTTGATTTTCACCCAAAAACTAGTGTGGCTACAGGGCCAAATGCTGATAGATTTAAAAGTCATTTGGGTAAGATAGCCAAAACCTATGTTTCTATCCTTCATCCAACTTGGGATCACGTCCCAGAGGTGGAGAAGAATCTCTTATGGCAAGATGTTCAGGTATATATACTTACTTCAAAGAAATTTGATGTATTCATTTCTTTGATCTTATTATGTTATTAAGATTTTTCTTGTTTTAAACAGCTAAAATATGATATTCCANACACAGTTCAGATGAGGAGGAAAATCTTAACACAGATATGTAAGATGTGGAGAGATTTCAAGACAAGGCTAACACGTCTGTATGTATTTGGAGACAAACAACATGAGAATCCATCTAAGGAATATTCATTCACAGAAGAAGAATGGATTCAGTTTCGTAAAAGTAGAGAGACTGAGGAATGGAAGGCATTTCTCTTAACCAACAACTTCTTCAATCTTCGTTTTTATTACTGTATAGTTATGCATAAAAATTGTTTTACAGGGTATAAGGTTAGCCGCCCAAGAAAGGCAAAGGCTAAATGATGCACCACACGTGTTATCACGAGGTGGTTATGCGAAACTGGAGGAGAAACTTAAGAAGAATCGAGCGGATGAGTTGGGGCTTGAGTCCCCGGACCTAACACCTCCACCAACAAGGTACAAGATGTGGAAGGCTGCTCGTACCAAATCTAATGGGAACATGACATCTGCCTCAGCCGTAGTGATCTCACAGAGAATTGTAAGTTCAAATTTTAAACATTACTTTATTGTATTTTATTCATATCTTGCAATTTAAGTAACGTAACATTTTTAATGTGCAGGATTAGTGGGTTGAGCAGCAGACGCAGGGAACATTTACTCCTCAAGGTAGGGAGGACATATTAACAACGACCATTGGAAAACCGGAGCACCCAAGACGTGTACGTGCAGTTCCTGGGTCCATTGGTCTTCGTCAGTACTTTAGCCCTGTACAAAAAACAACTCAAACACCACAAGCAACGAATTAGGAGGCATTGAGGGAGATGGATCATCAGTGGGAAGAAAGATTTCGTCAAATGGAGCAGCGATTCAATGAGCAGATACAAGAACAAAAACAAATACAAAAAGCGCTTGAGGAGAAGCTACAATCCATGACGCAAGGCACCCTGGGTGTGCCAACTGAAACTCCCACACCCCCTCCTGCCAACACCAAAGGATCGTGCTCTACTGCTGAACCTACTGACTACAGTGGTCAGTATGACATGTTGGTTGAAGGGGATCCCGCACGCATTGTGGCTGTTGGACGAGTAGTTGGGGGAGGAGTCACTATTCATGGTGTTCCCATAGCACCGCAGCACGTGCGTGTCATGATTGACGAGGTTCAGGATCCCCAGGCTCAGGTGCTTGTACCCACTCCAGAAGTTCAATTTGTGGGAGAGGCCGTAGGAACTTTCTTAGCTTGGCCTAGAGCATTGATTGTCACACACATTGGGACAGAACAGGTATAATATTTGTATCATTGGCTATTTTATATTATAATTTCAAAATAATTGTTAATAACTTTGAAAATGTTATCTTCAGTTCACACGTCCTCAAAAGCAGTCGATGAATGAGGTACCAATACCTGAATATGATGATGCTGATGATGGTGATGACATGACTGAAGCGGAGGATGATCCTATATCAAAACTAATGGCAAGATGTCCCAGGTTTACCAAAGGATCAGTAGAAATATACTGGGATTTAAGAGTATTTGGTCTCCCCCCCCCCCACTTGCCAGTATATATCACATTCAATGATGTATCGGAGATCATTTCGGGAGACAAGTGGTTGAATACTTCCGTTATTCAACTCTGGTGCATGTAAG
>NC_028352.1:21761875-21765029 GCF_000741045.1 Vigna radiata var. radiata | reverse complement strand
GGAACTAGAGCAAGACTTCTTTTTTGTTGTTTTCACTTACTTAGGTTTAGTTTAAGTTTATAATTATTTTTATTGATCTTGGATTGAATTATATTTATTTATAGCGCAAACAAACAATAATTTATCATAAACAATTGTTCTGGGAAATTTTTCTGATTTTCAGGTGTGGTTATATTCGAAAAATAAAATTTTATTAAAAAAAAAATTGCCTCGTAGACGTCGGTTAAGGCAAAACGTGACGTCCACAGACATCAGTCAATGCACAACGCGACGTCCAATAAGTAACAGTGCACAAAACGATCCAACGCGTTCATACGTCTATTTTGTTGACTATTGACGTCTATGGTAACGTCTATTGTTATTTTGCCCGACGTCTAATTGGACGTCGGTTTTGCTTAAAACCGACGTCTATATAGACGTCTATCATTAAGTGACTGATGCAAAGTTACGTCACTGGAATAGACGTCGGATACGAAATGGACGTCAAAAGCCCAAATTAACCGACATTAATCAGCGTTTTTACACTAGTGTAGGGACAAAAAAGGGTTTAAACCAAAAACAAATAAGTCTAAATTTAAAAGGACAAAAGTGAAATACAATTTTTAAAAATAAAAATAAAACTTTTAAAGTAAATAGCAGACAAAACTTATTCTTCTATTTATTATAAAATAATAAAACAAATAATACATATTTAAGAAGAAAAAAATAGGTTACAATTTTTTTTACTCTAATTTTTAAAAAAGATTCCATTAAACCCATCATTTTTATTTAATTTAATTTAATTATTTAACTTTAAAAATTCATCTGATTAAGTTTTATTTTTTAAATTGACGTTAGTTTTTCTATTAAAATTTATATATCAAATCATTTACTTAAAATTTAAAATTAATTTGAATATTTATACTTTTATGATAAAATGATTTGATTTATAAAGTATAATATAATTCTAATACCAATATAACGGAATTAGAAAAAGTTAAATTGAAATAAATAAAAATTAAACATGTCATTAAAGGCTTTAAAAAAGTTGAAAAAAAAAGGTTTTAGGAAAAAAGAAAATAATATTACACAAGGTACCATGTGGTTAGTGAGTATACAATACTATGTGATAAGTATGAGGGAACGACTGGCTAGAAAACCCCTCACACAAGAAACGTGCACAAATTTAAACCCTGGCGGTGACTGAACAGATAAGAATGACACTTACGTGGAATTGCCGGAGTTTTGATATAAATTAATTACATTAATTTATCCTTTACATAATTAAAATAATATCATTTTTTTTACAGTTATACTCTTACTATAATTATTGCAAAGATTGTGATCTAATAACCATAAACAATAAAACAAATATGTTTGTTGTATAAATAAATTTTATATTTTTAAACAAAAATGTTATTATATAATTTTCATTTAAGATATTTTTAAAGAATTAAATTCTTTTAATACTTTTATTTATTTTAAAAAAAAATTTATATATTTTTTATTTGAGCAAATTATTTTATTCAAATAAATTAGGATAATGAGTATTAATCATATTTAATTTTTACTCATTTTCGTGAATTACAATCTTTCATTTCTTAATTTGAAGTATTTTTATATCAAAAAAAATTATTTTCTTAATATATGTAATTTTTATTTAACATATTTATTATTTCAATTGATATTGCTAATTTTATTTTAATTTAGAGAACATAATAAAAATAAAAAGTAGTCCAATGAATACCAAAAATGTAAGAGTCGAAAAAATAGGAGATATAATTTTGGTAGGTTTAAATATTTAAAATAGATATTATTATTATTATTATTGGATATTGTAGACATTTTCAATGATATATTGAGGTATTATTTTGTGTAATTAGATATTATGATTAGATAATAATAATATTTAATATTGATAGACTCATTATAATAAATTAGAATAAAAATTATTATTATAAGTGAGAAAATATTAGATATAGAGTTGGGTGGATTCATAAATATTAATTAAGATATAGAGAAATGGGTGATTTTGTATTTAGAAACTCTAAAAACTTTAAATCAGAGAAATAAAAAATAGAGGAAGAAAGGAGATTGACGTTTTGGGAGAAGAAGAGAAAGATCGACGAGAAACTCTTACTGTAAAGGAAGATTGGTGGTGTTTTAGGGTTATAGATAAAGCCTTGTGATTGGCCAAGGTGTAGGGAAGCTTACCTTTGTTTGTTTATTGTTGTGTGTTATATGTGTTCTTGTTTATTTTGGATTGATAATCCTTGTTGATACATGTTTATATGATTATATGTTGCTATTGTTGGCAAGGGTTTTTGTATGCATGAGAATATATAATATTTGTGTTGGGTTTTTCCTATGAATGTATGTATGGTTTTTTGGGTTATCCGAATAGAGGGTTCGATGATAAGGGAGAACAAAGTTATGATGTTTGGGGGTTTCCATGCAAATATATGTTGTAAGTGTTGGGTTATTGAGATCCCTTCCTATGTGGAGAATAGGCCAAATAATGTGGACCATTAGGTCTCACTTTGTTTTAGTGGAGATGGGTTAGATTAGTAAGACACATTAGAGTCATTTGAAGCGAGGGAAAAGCCAAGTGAGAGAGAAAGGAAAAGAATAAATTATTCTTGCATAACACAAAAGCTACACTAGTGTTTTGTCGTTGTGAAGTCGTTCCTCGTTGGATCAAGCTGATTTTTGGACAGTGGGTTTCAGACGTATGGTTCTTCATTATGACCGTTTGGATCGTCAATTGAAAGTTTAGTTTGGGAGAAAATAGCCTCACATCAACAACTTTGTTTTGGAAAGTTTTCATCTTCTTGGTTTCATTTGTAAGCATTATGCTTAGTTAGTTTGGCTTATCAAAAACCTTATTTTGGTGTTTTTATTGAAGACTCTTTTTCACCCTATTATTGGTCGTATAACATGTCAATGATTGGATTTGGATGATTCAAGTGATGTCTTATTGTTACCAATAAAGGAGTATTGGTAAAACCTGAAGACAAGTTTTGATGATGCTGCAAATTGTAATTCTTGTTTGTAATAGGAGAAAACTTAAAAGCAACTTGTAGTCTTTTGAATGTAGTAGGAAAATAATTAACATTGTAATTTCTACTGATATAATCGATTATGGATATACTATAATCGATTATCATATGTTTTT
>NC_028352.1:21733203-21755800 GCF_000741045.1 Vigna radiata var. radiata | reverse complement strand
ATTCCTGTTTGTTATCTTGTAATCTGTTAAACAAATTTTTAGTGGAACTGTTAATCACTCTTTGTAGTGATTAANGACTGGACGTAGATTCTGTTGAATCGAACCAGTATAAAAATCCCTGTGTGATTTTTTTTTGCCCTATACTCATTTTATTATTTACGCACGTTATCTGCTTGGTAAATTTTCTGAAAGAAAATTGTTTAACTTAAAAAGGCAAAATTGTTTCAACTGTGACTTGTTACGCTGTACGCTCTCTGTATTTTAATCCGCTGCACTAAACTCTTTTAAAAATTAACCCCTACGATACCAACACTTATGTGTTTCAGTATGTTTACATTGGTATGTGATGCTTGAATGCATGTATAATGCATTAACTATGTTTGCATGTGATCTAGGGTTGATGTATGTATTTTTTAATGCTTGAACCATGTCCAAGATGTGTTTTGATTCGTCAATAATCGGTTATCATTAGTTATAATTGATTGCCTACGCGTTGGTTTTGAGTGTGGTTTTGGGAATAATCGATTATCTGGGATGATAATCGATTATCCCTTCGTAAGTGATGTTGTTCAAGAGTAGGAAGTGATCAAGTGTGGTGGCAGTGATACCCTTAAAGTTAGGGTCTCTCTTTCACCTGTGTGCAGGGGAAGAGGATGTGTTACGAGAAGAGCGGTAATGGTTTTCTATGATCATTGGTTAGCTTAGTGAAAGAGTCACAGTGTTGAACCAACCATGTGGTGTGATGGTGGGTATGTTTTAAGTATGGTTTTCTGGTTATACTTAGTTAATCTAGGGTTATACCTTTCCTTTTTCGAGAGGGTAGAAAGGTAGTCACCTTTCCTTTTGCAAGGGGGTAGAAAGGTGGATCTCTTCGTTTTTAAAAGGTGATGGAAGAAATGAGCTTCTTCATTCATGATGGATGGTGGGAGGGACTGTGATTCGAGTGTTGCCTTTCCTCTTTCGATGTGGTAGAATGGAAGTCACCTTTCCTCTTACGAGGGGGTAGAAAGGTAGATCTCTTCATCTTTAAAAGGCGGTGGAAGAGATGGGTCAATTCGTCCATGATAGGTGATGGAAGGGACTCTGATTCGAGTGTTGCCTTTCCTCTTTTGAGGGGGTAGAAAGGTACTCACCTTTCTTCTTGCAGGAGGGTAGAAAGGTTGATCTCTTTGTCTTTAACTAACGGTGGAAGAGATGAGTCTCTCCGTCCTGGAGGGGCGATGGAAGGGACTGAGATTTGAATGTTGCTCGTTCCTCTTTCGAGGGGGTAGAAAAGCAATCATCTTTCCTCTTGCGGGAGGGTAGAAAGGTGGATCTCTTTGTCTTTAAGTGGCGGTGGAAGAAATGAGTCTCTTCGTCCTAGAGGGGCGGTGGAAGGGACTAGGATTTGAGTACTGCTTTTTCCTCTTGTGAGGGGGTAAAAAGGGATGGAGGTCTTGCCCGAAGGGTTCCAACTCATGTTTAGTTTAGTGCTGGGGTGAACAGTTGGGAACATGGGAGACATGTCCAAAGCTGTGGTGGAGGACCACTAGAATCATCTTGTTTTGATAAAGAAGAATGATACAATGAAGTATGGAAGTTGACATACATTTATAATGATGGTTGGATAGACATGAGTTGTCTTAAATTGACAGATGGTGCAGAGCTAATGGGTTGAACATGATTTCATTTAAGGGAATGAGGTGTGGTTATCACATTGGTTGTTATAGTCTTATTATGAATTGATGTTGTTTGGTGTGATGAAATTGTAATAAGGACTTAACTACTGTGATATAAATGTTATATTGATGATTTGGTGTTTATTTTGGTGTTATTCTGAATTCATTGATCAATTTATGATAATATTGTAATGGGAGCTAAATCTCTGTGGTTGTGATTGTAGATGTTGTGTATTTCCTAGATCGTGTTATTTGGTTTAAAGGGTAGGGTTTTTGATGGTGTAACTTATGCATGAGGGGTAGAGTTCATTACCGTTGTAGGTGTGGTTCTTAGGGTGTGTTGCTTTGATTTTACTCATGGGTGGTTTGGGTAGTAACGAATCGATTATCTTAAGTGATAATCCATCATCACAGTGCATTTTGGTGAAAAAGGGCGAATTTGATGAATAATTGACGTGAAACAAGCCTGAGGAGTTGTGGAACATGATGATAATCAGAGATTAAGGTTAACGGTTATGTTTAGGGTCAGTTTGACTTGTTGTTGAGAGCGGAGCATGAGTGAGTGTTTGGATGTACCTGAGTATGTGATTGATGAGCATGAGAGTGAAGGATAAGTCTACTTGTTGTACCTCGTAAATCTTGGTTCTATTTGTAGATAGGTGCTTCCTTTTGCCTTGTGTGCATTGAAAGGAGATGATTTGTAAGGGAGGCTACAAATGTCTTGTAGGGGAGGCTACAGGTGAACTATAGAAGCGACAACATTCGGTAAGGTAAGGTACAAGAGTGAGATGGACTTTCTCTACTATGATATTATGGTACAGTGATGATCATGGTGTTGTTCTTGACTGGGATAGTCATGAGTGTGGTGTATCTATGACGATGATGCTCCAAAAAATGCTATATTGATAATAATGGGATTATGTGGTGTAGACAACATAGGTGCTGGTGAACGGATAGACTGCGGTCTAGATATGTGATGATCGAGGATCGAGGTTCGATGATTTAGTAATTTATCGTGATTGATTGTTGGGTTAGAGGTTTGGGAATCCTATTGTTATTACTTCTATGTATGGGGTGTTTGATTATTGTTGATATAATCAATATGTATGTATCTTATTATTATGATTGTTTTATTGGTAGCTTACCTCATACATGTTTGTGTTTGTGCATGTGAATGCGTTGATCATATAATGTGTGATGTTATACGGGAAAAAATGATGCTACAGATGAAGATAAAACATGATAGATTCGTGAGATGACAGGGGACATACTTGAGTTTTATTTAAAGCTATTGCAATTGAGTTTTTTAGACAATGTAATTGGAATTAGTTTATTTCCTTCGTTATTTTGGTTTTATTTAAATAATACAATTGGATAAATATTTTGGAACTATTATGCGATGTCAATTTAAATGCTGAGGTTTTCAAAAATATGTTTTCACGCTACAAGAAAGTTTTAAAAATTATTAGTTTTTGTAATAACCCGTGATACCATGAAATTTAGAACGTTAAAAAAACAATATAATGGGTAATGATGTTTTAATAAGATTAAAAATATGTAAAAATATAAAAATCATAGAAATATTTTAAAAAAATAAGGAACTATGAAGAAATTCAATAAGATCAAAATCACTTAAAATAATTCATATAAATTATAATTTGAAACTTTCTAAAACCTTTTGAAAAAATCATTAAATAAAAATTAATTTTAAAAATAAAAACTAATTAGTCATTATATTGACTAATTTAAATATTAATTTATAAATTAAAAATTTTTGGTATCTAAATAGTTTTAATTATGAATAAATAATTATAATTGATTTATGGATGAAAATCTAAATTAATCTAATTGCTTACCAATATTTTAAATATAAAAAAAATTAATATCTTATTACTCTTTGATTTAGAGACTAATTTAGATTTTAGTACAGAAATTAATTATAAATTTTTATTTATAATAAAAGTAATTTAAATGTCATTAATTTTTAATTTATAAGTTAATATATAAATTAATTATTATAATAATTAATTATTTTTGTCTCTACAATTAATCATTATTTATTGTTTTTTTGTAGAAATAAGATTAATTAAAAATTTTTATATTAAACTGTAGTAAAATTAGGTCGTAAGCTGACAACTAAAATTGTAAAATTATAAAAATTTAAGAATTTAAAAAGAAAAAACTACCTAGAATCCGGAATACTTAAAAGAAGGAGACTCCAAACACATTAAAACAAAAAAGAATACGAATTGTTGCATTCATGCTTTAAGGTACTATTGCTTATCTTGTACCTCATCTTTCTTCCCCGTCTCTAATATTACAAAAATCAATATAAATAAAATAATTACTTTTTTTATTTTTATTTTAAATTGTATGTTTTTTTTATTTACTTTTAATGGTTAATTTTATGTTTGGTTTTTTTAATAAATTTGTAACATTTAATAATTGTTATTAAAATAATTTTTTTTGTTTCAAATTATATTGATTTTTGTTATTTATTTATAATTGTTTAATTTAATTGTTAGTTGATTATTTTAAATATTATAAGTGTATTTGGTTTTCATTTTTTATTTGAAATTTTGTTATTTTTTTTTGTTTGTTTTATTTTGATTTTTCGAAATTTATTATTTGTTATTTTAAATAATGACCAATTTCAACCATTTGTGATTGATTAATGCTTTTTCTCCTGTGAAAAACGTGATTGAGGCAAAAAGGAAATCATTTTATGAAAATTTTATTTTTGTATTATGTGTTAAATGAATTTGAAAGTGTGTAATAAAATATTATTCTTAAAAATTATATTTTGATTGATTAATGTTTTTTCTCGTGTGAAAAACGTGATTGAGGCAAAAAGGAAATCATCATTGATACCATTTGTTTGAACAAGGTTTTGGCAGTATAAATAGGTTGGTTCTAGTTCTCTTACACTCACAAGAAAGCTATAACAGAAAGCAATGGCGTCTCAAAGACTAGCTTTGATCACATTTCTCTTAACCCTTTCCGCTCTTTCTTTCTCAAGCGCCGCTGACAAAGGTGGCATCGCCGTGTACTGGGGGCAAAACCTTAACGAACTCGAATTGACAACCGCATGTGACACTGGTAACTATGAAATTGTGCTCCTCGCTTTCCTCAACCAGTTCGGTGCAGGGAACCCCCCAGCTTGGAACTTCGCCGGTCACTGCGACAATGGTGCCTGGAAACATTGCACTGAACTAGAGTCCGAAATAAAATACTGCCAGGTAGAACTCAGAAAATATTATTTCCCCAGTCTCAAATCATGTTCAAACCACCGGTGCTCCTTTCAATCCGGCATAATTCATTGTTTATGTTTTGTGTATTGGTTACAGGGGAAAGGCATCAAAGTGTTCCTTTCAATTGGAGGAGACAGTCCGAACTACTCAATAAGCTCGCCGGAGGATGCAAAGGAGGTGGCCAACTACATCTACACCAACTTCCTAAGCGGCAATTACGGTCCACTGGGAAGCGTCACGCTGGACGGCGTCGACTTCGACATCGAAAGGACGGAGGATTACTGGGACAACCTTGCAAGGGAACTCGACTACTTCCGACAAACGACAGGGCGTTACTTTTACTTGTCGGCAGCCCCTCAGTGCCCTACAGACCCAATCTACTATCTCGGCAAAGCCATCGCCACCCAACTCTTTGATTACATCTTCGTTCAGTTCTACAACAACCCTAGTTGCTCCATCCGAAGTGGCATCCCCGCTATCTTGAACTCCTGGGACAGGTGGGTGAGCTTGGTCGCCTCCAACAACTCGCTCTTCGTGGGCGTGCCAGCAGCGCCCAGCGCCGGCGATGGTTATATTTCGCCGGAGGACCTCAACACCAAGGTGCTTCCGCACGCGAAGCAAGCCCCCAACTACGGGGGAGTGATGCTGTGGGATAGATACCGCGATCTTCAGAACGGTTACAGTAATAGAATACTGCCCAATGTGATTAAATCTAAGTTGCAGGTGTCTGTGGCGTCCGTTTCCGACGCAATTTACCGGTGCGTGTCTAAGGCGTTGAACCGCGTCTTAGATTACTAGGTAGTTGAAAGGTACAACAACTACCTTAGACATGTATTATGTACGGAATAAATAACATGTCAGCTGTGTCCCTTTGTTAAATCTTATGTGAGAGAATGAATTTTATTAATGGAGAAGGGTTGGCTTATATAAGCCTTACATAACAGAAAATAAACTGCAAAAGAGCCACAGTCTAAATGGCTGTCAAAACGGAATAAAAAATTCAACTATCTTCTAAATAATAGGACAATCTAACGTCATAGCTTACTTAAGTGGCTTTCATACCTCCAAGCAGGCTTTGAATCTTTTCAAATTGATCAACTTTCACAAGTTTGCTCATAATTTGACAATGTTTTTTACAATATCACGTGGCGTTGTCTCATTCGTTGTCTGATATTAATTTAAAAAATGAATTTTCAGAATTACTGAGGGCATTGTTGGAAGAAGGTTTGAGTGAATAAACCTCTCTTGGCACATTCCAGAAACGCAACTCACTGAAGAAAGAACTCTTGCAACTCTCTGAAAAACGCTCTCTCTCAAAAACCAACTCTCTCAAAAACGATCTCTCTCAACGGCACAACGACCTCTGTCAAAAACGCTGTGTCTCAAGAAGGTATCTCTCTATTCGCCATTTGAAGTCGTTGGTGGAAGTCTGGCTTTTTGGGCAACCGTCGAACGGAGAGGTGCTTTCGATGTCTTTAGTGTGCCTTTAGTTGTTTTGTGCATTGCCTTTATTGTGCGTTTCTTTTGCGTTTAGGTGTTCGGTGCGGTGGTTCGGAAGTGTGAAAGGTTAGGTTTTTTCCGCGGTTGCCGTTGTGGATTTGGTTATTGGGTGCGCTGGTGAGTATATCTGCATCGTATTTTTGTTTTGACATTTGATATGTGCTATAACCCAGTTTGACATTTTCTTTTGCTCTATCCCCTTTTAACCATATTTTCACCAATCCTAAAATTGAAATTCGAAACCTTTTAAAGACTGTGACTTGTATTCTTTTTAGACCAACTACTCTTTAGTGCGTTGTTTACATTCATGCAATCTTTTTGGAACCAACACTGAATAGAGATTACATCCATACTTATCTTTAGTTAATCAGTTTCTGCTATAAATTTTATGACTGATACATTTCTTTTTAGCAACTGCATTGAAGTTAATATTATCTCCATTGGTAATTTATGTTAGGTTAATATTTGATTGACGGTATTAGTACAACTGAAAATGGTACCCTGTAAAAGCAATGTAAGTAGAATTTGAAGTTTTGTGTTTTGTTACTTGTTTTGGAGCTTTGTTTTATAAATTGAGTGTAATAAATTTCAACTATTGGACAGTGGCGCATGAGGGCTTGGATGGGTACATCCTATATTAGCCAAATGAAATCCTTACTGCAATTGAGACATCAGAACTGGATTTTTTGAACTCCATTTAAGATGTGTTTACGAATTCAAGATCCTATAGAGTTGAACCTAAAATTGTTGAAACGCATGGTTCGTCGATGAATTCCCCACCACCAAGCATTTAGAGTTAGGAAACAATTGGTTCCTTTGAATGTGCAAGATGTGGTGATTAGTTTAGGCTTTGGAGTGGAGGTACCTTTGGATGAATCAATTGTGGGTAAAGTAGGTGAACATTTTACTAATTGTAAAAAATCCTCATTGAAAGAGTTATTTAAGATGTTTAATGTCCTTGTACATAATGATGATGTTGATGTAGATGTTGTTTGTCGTTTGTATATATTAATTTGTTTTGTGGTGTTCTTTTTTTCTAGGAAGACAAAACATATTTCTAACATGCCTTGTTTAATGCTAGTTGAGTTAAATAATTTGTCTAATTATGATTAGAGTAGTGCTGTACATTCATATATTGTAAATAGTCTAAATAGATGTAACCAAAAAATACTTACTGGATTCTTTGAGCATAAGTGGCAGCGCTGTTGTTTTATAGGTATTAGTAAATTTTGGTTGTTTGTTTTATTAAGTAAGTTTATTGTTAGAACTTTTTGTAATGGTTTTAATACTTTGATTGTAGCTTTGGACGTATGAACACCTTGGTTTGTATGCCCATTCTTCTCACAAGGTTTTCCCACAGATTTTGAGATTTCATTTGTTAAATTATGACACTAAAGAAATTGATGCTTTGTTAAAGAGAGACGAGGTAAGTAACTGTTTGAACATGTAATGTTGTTATTTGTGTGATTTATGGAGTAGTGATTTGCTTGAGGTAACGGTTTTCCAATCACTACAAGAAAAAACGTCATTATCTACAGTCAAAATCCGTATATAAGGCCCAAAATCCGTATATAATATTTGATTATATACAGATTATATAGGGCAAAAATCCGTATATAGAACAGGAAAATGAGTTCTAAAAAAGAATTTTGAAATATCAATGGAAAGGTAATGTGCATAATTACACTTGTATGGAGAACTGAACAAGCATATCGTCAAAATGAGATTTGTATTGATTCAGTTATATATAATAACATAATCTAACAAAGCTTGAATTTGATGTCTTGTCTGAAAATCAACCCCATTCCTAAAAGCTATGAAAATCTAAGCCACATGCATTTAATGATGCATGACGAGCATATAATGCATCTACATATTGAATGTGATCAAGGGATTGTCAGTGAAGATGAAAGGCTTGCTATCCTCACAATGGCTCCAAAGGAATATCCAATAACTCTTTTGTTCTTTGATGAAGAAAGGATGACAACAATATAAGATAATCCCAACCCAAACATCATTTATCGTATAAAAGATAATCCATCCACCCATAACTTATTCTAAGTCATGTAATAATATAATTTTCCAGATTATAACATAACAACACAAAATCAATTATAGTTGGACCCCATCTAACGAAGTAAAACCCCAAACAAAGATACCAATTTGGCAAACAATACAACTTATTCAAACCAGAACAGAATAGCTTCTCATACCTTACAAACACCATCTTACAAGGTTTATAATGATACAAACTTCTTGAACAATATGTTGTTGGTTTAAGTGAAACTAAACTTAGATCCTTTAACCAATGTTTTGGGTAACCTTTAAAATTTTGAGTCTGAATCTTCCACATGGATAAAATATGATTGAAAGGAGATACCTAACTTAAAATGGATAGACATTTTTCAGGCCATAAACACTCAATTCAAATGTCACACTAAACCAAGGGGGAATTTATAAACTAACGATAGATCCTGAAAGTGTGATTCCATCTTGAAAATTTATAATTTCACTTTACATCGTAATTTAACATACTTACTCAACTCAAGAGATTAAAAGTTTTAATTTAGGTACTATATTTGTTTGAAAAATAAATTATCATTATTAGAAGTTGTATACATATGCAAGTTATGCAATCAAATGAAAAAGACTTAACTATGAATTAATCTATCTATAGTCAATAAATGATGAGTTATGGGATTCCATGACTTAAGTGGTCATGGGTTAACACCATAACAGGGAATGGTGAAAACATACACCACAACAAATATACATGCATACAATAAAATTAATTAAACTATACAAGTCAGTTTCAGCTTTTTTATTTTCTGGGGCAAAATTATATAATATTATAATTAATGAAAACCTAGTAAGTTATGAAATATTATAATCTAAATGAAACGAGATATGGAGAATTGAGCTAAGGCACAACAAAGTCATACCTTTGGTTGAGGCTTTCTCAGTTTTATTTGCAATTCTCAAACTTTCTTGCATTATATACCTTCTCATTCAATGCAAAACAAGTCAGAATCCACCAAAAGAAAAGAAAAAAACAAGAACAAATATAAAATCAAATACAAAGAGCTAAATCTATGAACTTTTGAACGAAGAACAAATCATGGATTATTAAGCAGTTTTTTTATATTCGTTATTGCAAGTTAAAATATAAATATTTATTATATTGAAAATAAATATAAGTAATTATTTTTTAATAACATAAATATTAAATAGCAACATATTAAATATTAAAAAAGGAAAAACACTTGAGAACCCTTTAATAAAAGCTCTTATGTAAATTTCGTGACTGCCAAACTCATTATAATTATTTTCTAATATTGGCATTTCTTACACTGCTTCTAATAGCTCATATTTTCTCCTGTATACAAGTAATAATCTCACTTTTTAACAAAGAACTTTTATTATTTGTCATTCATAATAGGTTTCTAAATTCTAGCATGTGACTTAATGAACACTAATAAAAGGTAGCCAAACTGAGGGCATCTATTTGAAAAGTATAAAATAGAACTTATAGAGACCCCTGTTTTGTTGGTGACACTTGAAATCTAATTTTAAGAAACAGAGAGATTAAAGCATGATGTTATTGTGCTTCATAATATCTCTATCTAGTAATATAAAATAAAATGAAACAGCTCACCTCATGTTCTATATTATGTATCACTAATATACTTTGAGCATCCTTATATACCCATGTGAACGATACTTCACTATCAAAAGTCTTCACCAGAATCAAGTACTAGTCTCATCCTTATTAAGATAATAATATCTTCTAAGATAAATCAGAACAAGCTCCAAAGGAAATTTTAAAATGTGAAAGTCATATGTCATAATGAAGCATAATTATAACTAAATTGACAAAATAAAAGGGCAGGGGAGAAAAGAGAGATTGGTAAAAGGTGGATAAAGTTAGACATGCATAAACTAGAACTAGGTTGGCATGCCAATCATTAGCAAGGAATAAACATTTTTCTCCATAAGTGAACCCCCTAAGGGAAGCACCAACGATGTTTCACATGCTGCATGGGAAAGAAAAGTGAACAAAAATTGTAAAACCAAATGACAAAGAAGTTTATCATTATTCTTGAATGTATAATGGTAATCTAGTATCAAAGCTAAAATTAACAAGAATATACCTGATTATCTCCAAAAGTCACAAACAATGTGTGACACTCCAGTCACAGGTTTTTCATCTCTTTCAAAAACTCTTCAAAGACCAAAAATAACATCCTCTAAATGAAACTAGATGGATGTAACACTATTCTTCAATTGTCATCGTAACATAACATTGATACACCATATTCTCAATCCTATGAAAAACTAGAGGACCTTAACTAACTTAATGGAATTAGAACAAGCCAGAGAGATTATCACATGCATGAAAATGAAAATGAGTAAAAAAAACTTTTTTAATATAGGAATGAAAAAGTGATGAAAGAAATGTATCAAACCAGTCTCAGAAATCAAGCAGAAGCCAACAAGATAGCCAAAATCGTGAATAAAAAAATCATCAATCTCTATGTCCCTCCAATATATGTGCCTCCAATATATGAGTGCATAATCCAACACCTTTCCATACCTTGAAATATAATTTAATCATATAATGGTGGAAGCCCAATAAATGGGGAAATTGATAAATAATATGATATGCCAATAATTCTAAAAGAACAAACTTGGTTACAACTTGTATACCTCGTTAAACCATCATAACATCCTGTGAAAAAGAACATGCAAACACAGTAACACTCAATTTTAAATTCTTAATGAAGAAGATACAAGTAAAAAACCATTCAACTTAGTAAACCAGAATCATAATTTTTATATCAGTCAAAATTACACAAACACAAGATAAACAAACAAAAAGTATTCTACAGAACCTATTCACAATGTTAGGTCGTTTCCCCTTAATACTCCTAATGTCACCATCAGCCACATTGCAAAACCTCAAAATGGGAACTCATGAGTTAAAAAAATGGCTTTACAATAACACCCATTAACCCAATGGCCAAAACATGAAAAAACCTACTTAAAATAGGATTTGGTTATGTCTTCTAGTTACTGCCAATGCAAAAATAATGGCATATTACAGTTGTAGGCAGTAGTATCAAACATAAAAGCTAAATAAGAATATAGGGTCAATGTAAAATCTTTTACATTTCCAATCAATTGAAAATATTCCTCTGTAGTTTGACTTTCATTATAGTTATTATAAATTCCAATATAGTCACCATACACAGACTATGAAAGCATAAATGAGGCTTAGCTCTTAGGTACTCATATTCAAATATGAAGCCATATTGGCTTCATTAGGTAATAAATAAACACAATTAAAAAAATCATGCAAGTAGCCAAAACGTAAGAGATGAAGTGTTAATTTGAAAATACTAAAAATAAAATTAAAGTCATACATAAAAATTTGGGAAAAAATAAAATCAAGAAGTGTATTTCACCTTCATTGCAAATTTTCCTTGGCATCTCTCCACGAGCTTTCTGAAGATTTTGGAAACAAAGAGAGCGAATAGGAAAGTCGTGAACTCGATATGGATGCATGTGTTGGCTCCCATGGCAAGACCCGTTTGGAGAGTATATACCCATTGGATGGGTTTAATGCTAACAACGACAACCTCGAAGGCCAAGCCAGATTCTCTTATGTGAAGGGCCTCTTCCAGGGCAATATCGCAAAAAGGGGTTCATCGACATTTTCGCATTGCAGGTCGCTTGTCTGCAAAGCGATTTTGTGTTGAGCTGAATTGAGAGTTGAGACATTTTTTGCATTAAAGAAAATTAAATGCCAAAGCAACTCACTGACCTCTCATTCCTTCACTATACGACTTCGCAAGATGAAGTGTAGTTCTTAAACCGAAACACAATGCCTCAATCAAACTCTGGGAAGAATGAAACACAGCTTGCCGAACCACAAATGTCCCAATTAAAAGGAATGCAAATTAGGGTTCTTGTGTTTTACGATTTTAGGAATTACTAGGGAATGAAGGAAGAGAATGATTACTTACCAAATGATGGGACTATGAAGGCGTCACCTTAAGCTCCACAACAACGAACTTGGTGACCTCAATGCACCAAACCACACCAACAAGAATGATGAACGAGAAGGCCGAACGAGAAGGCCGAAAGAGAAGACCGAACACGGACGCTTCATCATGGCGTCCTTCATCCTCTTCCCTACCGGTCCTTTGTCATCGACGGTGGTTCTAAGTTCGAGATCTTCGTCTGCATTCTTGTTGGTTATGTAGGGAATTTCAAGGCGTCGTCGACTTCGAGAAGTGAAACTACATTGGAGTTGGAAGAAACCAAACTGGGGTTTTGGAGTTGGAAAAAACCAATTAGAAGGTGAATTTCAACCTGCAAAGAACAAAGTAGTGAAGTAAGTGCGAAGAAGAAGATTAGAGTAATGGTGAACAACTAGTGAGTGCGACAATAAATGAGAGGGAGTGAGTGCGAGAGAGGCGAGGAAGAACCAAAGCACATAGAGGGTTCGAGAGAGCACAAATCAGACCGAAGAGGACTCGAAAGAAGAACAATCAAACCTAAGAGCGACAAGGTTTCGAGAGAGAAAGGAAATCTCTAGGGTTCGAGAAAGAGAAGAAACTAGCTCGAACTTCAGAATGAGAGTGAATATCAGTTCAGCTTCCACTTAATCAGACATACATTTTATTAAAAACTTATATTTATATACGAATAATATAGATTGTATTTGGGTAATTTTCCCGCCACCACGCACCAAATTTATGTACGAAATTTATATACGGATTTTCCGTATATAAAAATTCGTATATAATATCCATATATAAAGCATTTTTTATAATCTGTATATAATTTTCGTATATAATAACCTGATTTATATACGGATTTAAATCCATATATAATATTCCTATGTAATTTCAGTTTTTCTTGTAGTGAATGTTATAGGTACATTTTGATTGGTACCTTTCATTCGAAGATCGTGTAAATCTCATTATCCGTGTAGCTTTCAATTTGGATGGGGTTGGAAGGGCTGAAGGTAGCAGCCGTGGAGGAGAAGCACTTGAAAGAGAAGGATATGAAAGTTCCCAATTAGCAGTTGTGGATAAAATTACAAGAAATACGCAGAGGATAAGAAGTGTAAGGAATGAAATAGCTGCTATGAGGAAGGAACTAAGTGATCTTAGAAACTTGCGAAACTTTGGATATGTTGATAACCAAGGTGTTGAGGGTAAGGGGAAAGAAGATTGTGGTGGTGAAGAGGTTCCAAGTGAAGCTCCTGATGAAGCTGTATGTCCATCAAATGAAGCAGCCGAAGATGAAGGACTTGCAAATGAGGCAGCTGCAGATGAAGCAGTTGTAGATGAAGGACCTGCATTTGAAGCAGTTGTAGATGAAGTAGCTGCAGATGAAGCACCTGTTGATGAAGAATGTGCAGGTGAAGGTCATGAAGAGGCTGCACATGAAGAAGTTGGACATGAAGCTTTTGAGGCACATGAAGAACGTGCATCTAAGTCACATGAAGAAGGTCCACCTATCGCGGAACCCCTTGTCCATCCACCTCCTTTGATTGTCATAGGTGATGATGATGACGATGGTCATGTTGAACCCAAGTTAGTAGTCCCTTTGCGTACTTATAATGGTGATCCAAGAACAACCATTGATTTGGATATGTTGTACAATGCAGCGACGCAAAGTGACATTGAAAGAAGGTAAGATAAGAATAAGTTGTTAATGTTATTAGTGATGAATGATATTAGTAGCTGATTTAATATTCTTGATATTTCAGCTATGTCTCCGAAATAATGGGTCAATTGTTGACCACAGCTGAATGTAATGCTTTAGGGCCTCGACAACATGTTGACAACATGGTAATTATACACTTGGTTCAAATTAATGTTTTAATTCAATTTTCGAATGTCAAAAAGTTGATGTTAAAGTTGTTTATTGTTTTGTAGACGCTAATTTTTGCAGCAACAATATTTATGTATTTTGAGAAAAGATCCTCTGGAGTCATAAAGAGGATGGTATTCAGTCTAAATTGTGGTAAAATCTTGTAGTTTGGTAATTTTTTTGGATGGTATAATTTCATATTGACATGGTTGTTTATTGATAATTTTTTTTATCCAAGACACATGTACTGATCGACTATAAGAGAAAACCAGCCAATCAACATGTGTGGGAACTTCTTGATTACCAACCATTTTTCCGGAACAATCTCGTAAAAGTGCAAGACTTATTGACTGCTGATTGGGTGAGTAAATTGTACTTTTAAAAAGTACATAGTTGTTTTTGTATGTGGTTGTTACTAGTTTGACATAGTTGAACCATTTTGTAGGTGTTCGTCCCAGTTGTTAACAGTGATCATTGGTGGTATTATGCACTTAAAATCTGCACCTTTGAGTTTTTCGTCATTGACTCACTAGAAAAGGGTATCAAAGGACGTTGTCGGATTGATAGAACCATTGTAAGTTTTTGAATAGTTGCAGATTTTTTTGGTTATGAGTGCTTAAAATGTACCTATATTTAATTGAGAGGTATTTATTTTTGTACAATACAGGCTCAAAAGATTCAACACCTTTGGGGTCTGTTGATGAATACATTTGAAGATTTGAAGTGTCCTTTATTAGTTCAACAAGCTAAAATCCCAGTGTAACCAAACACGTAAATATATACTATATACTATATTACTCATTTGTTCAAGTATTGGTATATTAGTGATTTGTTAAAATATTGGTATTTGTTGAAATATTTTTTTTTCTATTAATAAAAGTAATGCATGATTTTGATTTAATTGTAACAGTTATGATTGTGGGACTAGTCAACTTTTGGTACAAAATGCAATTTTTCCATTTGTAAGCGATTACCAGCACATGTAAGCGATTACAAATGCATGTCAAAGGCTGTCCGTGGTGAAGTGACTCCCCCATCAACCCAGGATGACCTATACTTGGTCTTCCATCAATAAAGAACTGACCTAACTTGAAAGTCCTTCTTCTGCACACCTTCAACCATGCCTAACATGGTTAACCACTTCCAAAAAAAATTGAAAACACAGTCCTGCATAGAGTGGGGAGTTGTTCAGCCAGGACTGGGTAGCACTAGTCAATGTTTGGTACAAAATGCAATTTTTCCAATTGCAAGCGATTACCAGCACATGTAAGCGATTACATTTGCATGTCATAGGCTATCCATGGTCAATGGCCTCCTCCCTAAACCTAGGATGACCTATACTTGGTCTTCCATCAACAAAGGACTTACCTAAGTTCAAAATCCATGTTCTGCAAACCTTCAACCATGGTTAACCACTTCAAAGAAAAAAAATACACAGTCCTACAGACGGTGGGGAGTTGTTCACGCAATACTAGGTAGCACTACTCAACTTTTGATACAAAATGCCATTTTTCCACTTGTAAGCGATTACCAGCACATGTAAGCGATTACATCTGCATGTCATAGGTTGTCCGTGGTGAAGGGACTCCCCAATCAACCCAGGATAACCTATACTTGGTCTTTCATCAACAAAGCACTGACCTAACTTGAAAGTCCTTCTTCTGCACACCTTCAACCATGCCAAACATGGTTAACCTTTTCCAAAAAAAACTGAAAGCACAGTCCTGCACACAGTGGGGAGTTGTTCAACCAGGACTAGGTAGCACTAGTCAACTTTTGGTACAAAATACAATTTTTCCAATTGTAAGCGATTGCCAGCACATGTAAGCGAGTACATCTACATGTCATAGGCTGTCCATGGTCAATGGCCTCCCCCCTAAACCCAGGATGACCTATACTTGGTCTTCCATCAACAAAAGACTCACCTAAGTTCAAAATCCATGTTCTGCAAACCTTCAACCATGGTTAACCACTTCAAAGAAAACAAAATACACAGTCCTGCAGACGGTGGGGAGTTGTTCAGGCAATACTAGGTAGCACTGCTCAACTTTTGGTACAAAATGCCATTTTTCCACTTGTAAGCGATTACCAACACATGTAAGCGATTACATCTGCATGCCATAGGTATTCACCCATTAAGAAGACACTGAAGACATAGTCATGTAAACGGTGGGGAGTTCTTCAGCCATAAATGGGTAGCACTGCTCAACCTTTGGTACAAAATGCCATTTTTCGACTTGTAAGCGATTACCAGCACATGTAAGTGATTACATCTGCATGTCATAGGTATTCATCCATTACCAACACACTGAAGACACAGTCATGCAGACAGTGGGGAGTTCTTCAGCCAGGACTTGGTAGCACTACTAAACTTTTGGTACAAAATGCCATTTTTCCACTTGTAAGCGATTACCAGCACATGTAAGCGATTACATCTGCATGCCATAGGTATTCATCCATTAACAACACACTGAAGACACAGTCATGCAGACAGTGGGGAGTTCTTCAGCCAGGACTATGTAGCACTACTCAACTTTTGGTACAAAATTACATTTTTTCAATTGTAAGTGATTACCAGCTCAAGTAAGCGATTACATATGCATGTCATAGGTATTCATCCATTACCAACACACTGAAGACACAGTCATGCAGACAGTGGGGAGTTCTTCAGCCAGGACTGGGTAGCACTGCTGAACTTTTGGTACAAAATGTCATTTTTTCAATTGTAAGTGATTACCACCTCAAGTAAGCGATTACATCTGCATGTCATAGGTATTGATCCATTAACAACACACTGAAGACACAATCATGCAGACATTGGGGAGTTCTTCAGCCAGGACTTGGTAGCATTGCTCAACTTTTGGTACAAAATGTCATTTTTCCGCTTGTAAGCGATTACCAGCTCATGTAAGCGATTACATCTGCATGTCATAGGCTGTCCATGGTCAATGGCCTCCCCCCTAAACCCAGGATCACCTATACTTGGTCTTCCATCAACAAAGGACTCACCAATGTTCAAAATCCTTCTTCTGCACATCTTGAACCATGGTTAACCACTTCAAAGAAAACAAAATACACAGTCCTGCAGATAGTGGGGAGTTGTTTAGGAAATACTGGGTAGCACTGCTCAACGTTTGGTACAAAATGCCATTTTTCCACTTGTAAGCGATTACCAGCACATGTAAGCGATTACACTTGCATTAACACACTATAAAGGGCTCCTGGGTAGCAATTAAGCTAGGCTTTGGTAGCACTCATGAAGTTTTGGTACAAAAACAGTTTGTCAAATAGGTAAACGATTACAACTTCTCTGTAATCGATTACAACAACTTCAGGTCTATCAAAATTGTTCATCAATTAACCTGTCAACTTACAAACACCCTTAATGGGTCTTCCCTACATATAGGGGTCACAGAACTGGACATAACTGTACATTTGTTAAGAACAACTAAGGATGAAAATTAAGCAACACTACCAATCAACAAATGGAATGAATATTACAATAACAATTCAAATAAGCATTTGCTAACAACCACTTTCTTTATTAACAAACCAAATCTCTGTTTCAAATACAAATATCCATAATTAAAGTTTTACAAAATACTGCAGTAATAAAACTATCCATAATTAAAGTTTGGGACTATATCCAGTGTACGGAATTTTACAAATAGCACTTTTGAATCACTTTCGGCGCATGTAATACTTCATAATAGTTTCATTGCTGCAATCTTCTCCCCCAGGTCCAAAGTTGTTGCAATTCTCATGTTGGTTACATGGGATACTGTAACCACCATAATATTTATTTTTCTCCTCAAGCAACTCAGTCTTCAATGCTTCCAACTCTTCTTCAAGTGCTTTAATTTCAAGTTCTTGTTCCTTTAAAACACCTTCTAAACCATCATCAATATATTTTTTCTATTTTTTATTGGTTGCTGACTTTGAATGTCCTTTCTTCCTTTCTTCCTCTCCAGTTGGATTAAATGATGCTCTCACAAATGGCTGGCTCATTTCTGTCATTGATGCACCATAATCATCAAGCGTCTGCAAATTCATAAAAAAATATTGTATAAATGAAATGATTAAATCAAATATCGTAATAAAACCACTAATTACATACCACACCCGTCTCCATTGCAGATTTTATGAAATTGTCACCTACATTCACATTAATCCAATGCAAAATGCTAGGGTATTTATGAACTAAATTATTAGGAGGAACGAAACGATCACAAAACCAAACCTGAAATACATCCCACACACCATAATTAGTACACACAAAACGCTCACTAAAACATTCTACATTTATGAACTCAAACATTTCAAGGAATGAAACAATCCATATAAAAGATTTACCTGGAACACGTACACACAACCTTCCACATACACAGTCCTAGCACCATTTCCTCCATTCCAACCTATACAAGCATTGCTGAAACTACTAAGTAGATATTGGTATACTATACGACCCCAACAAAACCTACCCAAATCATTTATTTTATCAACTTTTTCAAACAAAATTGGGAATATTGTTTTGGTACGATTGGGTAACAATATCTCAGAAATTCCTACCAAAATGTATAGCCTACAAACATCTAATGAAGGCAACTTCTTGTGTTTTTTCGAAATAAAGTCATATATAACTTGCAAATCATATTTTCCATTTCCTTTTGCAAAGTGCTTCCGACAATCACTTTTTCAAAGTCTTTTTTCTTTCAAGTTAATCTGTTCACCATCTAAACCCAACCTTAAACTTAAATTAACATTTAATTCCTTTAATTCCACAAATTTTTCTCCAAAACAAAAACCACCCCTCTCATCATCCCACCTTTCTAATAAATCGCTCAGAATATTCCTACTAAGCTTAATGTCATCATTTAGTTCTAAAAGCCATTTAAATGGAGTTTGTGAAATAATAGCCTTATGCTTGTCAGTCAAAATTTCATTCAAACCACCAATAAACTTGGTTTTCATTGAATGTCGAACAAACAACTGTAGCTGAAAATAAAATTATATTTCATGTATTAAGTCGCGATAAAACACAGAACCCTTAAAAACCCACAACCCAAAAAGACAGAGCTTCATGAAAACCAACAAAACACACAACGAATACATCAAACGAATGAAGTACTTACCTTGTTGGAAGAACCAATGTCAGGGGTCGAAGCCATTGCACAAAATAACGAAGAAAGAACCACAAACTCCAAACAACCCTTCCACGGAGACCGGTTAAAGCAGACCACGAACTCCACAACCAAACGAACACCACACCAATTCAAAGGGGCACACGGTCAACACAACAAACACACAAATTGAAATGAAAATAAAAAACCTGAAAATGGAAGATGGAAAAGAGAGTCCAAAGGTCAAGAACGAGACTACGAAGGACAAAGCAACGAGAGTGCGAAGGAGAAGAACTGCGAAGGAGAGAGAACACAAATTTGAAAATGAACCCTAGGAGTGAGAACCAACCCTTCTAGACAGAGGTTTCAGTGAAAAAATGAAACGGGGCAGTTTCGGAAATTCATTCTGAACCCCTCAAAATAAGATTTTCATTTTAAAAAAAATATATATTTAAATGCAACCAATTACAACGCGACACGTGGTGTTGTCAAAAGCGTTGTCAAAAACGCGTTGTTAGTATATCGCTACCCTTGCTCATAATATCTACTACCTGTTCATTTGAACTGCAGTATGTTAGGATGACTAGTTGATCATTCACCAAGTCTCTGAGAAAATGGAATCTCATTGCTATATGTGTGCTTCTTCCGTGGAAAACAATATGTTTTGACAGTTGGATAGTAGAGCTGTTGTCACATAATATTTTAGTTTCCTTCTTCTCTTTTGAACCCAGATGTTCTAAGATTTTTCTGAGCCAGATACATTGACATGCACAGAGAGTTGCAACAATATGTTCTGCCTCCGTAGTGGATAAACATACAACAAGTTTCTTTTTCAAAGCCCATGAGACAGTTGCAGACCCAATTATGAATACTGAGGCAGATGTGCTTCTTCTATCATCTAAATCTCCTACATAATCACTGTCACTGTAAGCTATGAGACCAGTTTTACCTTCTTTTTTTATAAAATAAGCCATGTTCGATGGTCCCCTTAAGATACCTTAAGAGTCTTTTGGTTGCTGCCCAATGTGACTACTTTGGGTTAGCCATGAACTTGCTTATCAGATTTACTTCAAACATCAAATCTGGTCGAGTTACTGTCAAATACATGAGACTTCCAATTACTTTTCTGAACTTAGTTGCATCTACTGCAACACCATTGTCATCCTTTGAAAGCATGGTACCTGGAACAATAGGATTCCTTACAGGATTACTATCTACCATGTTGAATTTGGCTAGAACCTCAAGGGCATATCTTCTTTGACAAATAAAAATCCTAGCATTACTTTGTATGACTTCTACTCCAAGAAAGTATCTCATTTTTCCCAAATCAGTCATGTCAAACTTCAGCATCATTGAACTTTTGAATTCCTCACACATGCTACTATTCCCAGAAAGATTAAATCATCAACATAAAGGCTAACTATTAAAATATTACCATTATCCTTTTTGGTGAATATCATGTGTTCAGTGGAGCATCTTTCAAACTGTTCCTTTGCAAAATAGGCTTCAATTTTGCTATATCATGCTCTTGGTGCTTGTTTAAGCCCGTATAAAGCTTTCTTTAACCTGTATACTTGATCTTTTTTTCGTTTCTTGATGAAACCTACACGGTGCTTGGAGGTCACCGTGTAGGAATGCGCTTCTTACGTCTAGTTGAAACACTTCCCATGGACTTTAAGCTGCTAAAGCTAATAATACCCTCACAGTATCAAGTCTAGCTATCGTTGCAAATACCTTTGTGTAATGTATTCCATACTTTTGGGCATAACCTTTGGCCACTAATCTAGCCATATGCTTTTCAATATTGCCATTTTCGTTGAATTTCGTCTTAAAAATCCATTTAACTCCAATTAATGTAACACATTTTGGAAGAACAACAAGCTCCCAAGTGTTGTTTCTTTCAATTGTTGCCATCTCCGTATCCATAGTTTCCCTCCACTGCTTGCTTTTATGTGCTTCTTCGAAGGAATGTGGATCATCAACGTTAGTTGTTATCATTGCCATGAAGCTTTCTTCTTCGGCTTCTGCTGATAGATTAGTTTCAAAATCAGTCCTCCATGCTGGTTGTTTCCGTAGTCTTATTGTTCTTCTTTCACTTGTTCTTGTTGCCCTCCCTTCAACTTGATTATCCGCTGTTTCATGTTGTACAGGTTCTGCATCTTCTTGTTCTGCCTCAGGTTCTATGTCTTCCTGTTCTACCTCGCTTTCCTTATCTTCCCAATCAAGGATCTTTATGTTATCTTTTTCTACATGTCCGTGCCAATTCCATCTTTTCTCTTCTTCAAATACTACATCTCTACTTACAATGACTTTCTTTGACATGGGGTCATATAGTCTGTAGGCTTTAGACTCATCACTAACACCCAAGAAGACACATTTTTGGCTTTTGTTGTCTAGCTTACTTCTTTTCTGATCTGGAATATGAGTGTGTGCTACACAACAAAATATTCGAAAATAGTCAACACATGGCTTTATGCCGCTCCAGACTTCTTTAGGAGTATGCTCCTCTATTGCAGAAGTTGGACTTCTGTTTTGAACATGTACACAACCGAACTGCCTCGAGCCAGAAAGATTTTGGAACATGCTTCTTGTGTAACACTACTCGTACAACGTTCATGATGGTTCGATTTTTGCGTTCGGTGACTCTGTTTTGTTGGGGAGTGTAGGTGATAAGGACATATTTTACCATGATTTTAGTATTGAATTGAGAGAAAATGTCAACTCTTTCTTAACTTTGCACCTTCTTTATGCCTCAATTTGTTAAGTTTGTAAGTAGCTACACCTTAAGTTGAATTAATTTAAATTTCATCATTAATCCCCACTTTTTGGTTGTTAGATCACATACATGAAGCTTGTTGGCCGATTCGAGGAATGGAAGAATCACAAAGTTTGAATGAATGTAAAAGAGAAAATTTTGAGCAAAGATAATTGCTGCAGCTGGGGTACAGCTGAGGTGCAGCTGAGCCCCATTCTTCTCTGGAGTGTTTGATGGGTGTCGCGGCCCATACAAATTTGATTGCAATTTAGAAATGCAGTATAATGCTAGGGAATGACCCCTAGGTCGTCTCTCAAGGACCAACTGCGGTTCAGAGTCAAGTCTAACACGAAAAGGGAGGGTTTGAAAAGTGTTTTTGTGAATACGAATAACTAAATTAAAATGAATGGACATTAAACTCAACTG
>NC_028352.1:21695251-21732123 GCF_000741045.1 Vigna radiata var. radiata | reverse complement strand
CTCAAGAATACAATACCCATGCACCAACTTAAGCCTTTTTCACTACCAAACTTGACAACAACTCCATTTTCATCCTACAATCCAAGAAATTCAAAGTAAAAACGAGATTACTGCAGCAAAATGATGATAAAACCGAAATGGATAATGGGTCTCCCTTCCACCAAAGAAACCACCATGAAAAAGCAAAGAAGAAGCTTCAAACTCAAGCATTCAACCTTCAAAACGAAAATCTAAAGAGAAAAATGGTAGAGCTTCATTCCATCAAGCAAGAACAAACATTATTGCATACAATAGAAGAAGAAAAATGTGATCTTGGTCCATTAAAGCTCAAAAACGAAAATGGCACACCGAAGCTCCAAAGAGAGAGTTCATACATGCAAAGCCAAAGCAAAAGTGTAGAATGAGTGTACTAGAGTTTTGTTTCGGCAATTGCTACTCAAAATGCCTTCCAACCTCAAAATAGGTGGGGTCCACTTCCTAAAAACCCTAGGGTTTTGGTGCCAAGTGTCCCACACATTGGGCTTCTACAAAATTTCCACTAAAAGGGCCCAAAAACACCTAATCTAATTAAGGTTTCCACTTAATGCTCAGGATGCAATGCTTGCATAAAACAAACTTCTTACCCAACAGATGGAGCTCTTGACCCAAAGTATGGCTAAGTTACCTCAGTAGTTGCAAGCAATGCAAGCTCATACTCAACCGCATCACCAGGTGATGAGATGTGATTTTTGTGGAGATAATCATCCTAATGGCCATTGTCAAGTTCCTAGTGGTTCCCAATCTGAAGAAGTCAATTATATGGGAAATCAAGAAAGACAAAATTTCTTCAACAACACCTTCCTCAATCCTTCCAATCAAGGGTGGAGACAAGCACAAGGAGCTTCTGGTAGTAGAAATTCTTATCAACCTACTCATCAATACTCATCTCAGAATGATAGGAATACAAAACTAGAAGAAACATTGCAGATGTTCATGCAATAGTCCATCCAAAACCAAAAGAATATCGATGCATCTATAAAGAATTTGGAAGTGCAAGTTGGTCAGTTGGTCAGTTGGCCAAGCAATTGGCAAATCAACAAAGTGGACAATTTTCTGCTAATACTCAAGCCAACCCTAAGGAAGAGTGTAATGTCATATTCACTAGAATTGGAAAAGAGGTTGGGAGGAAAGAAGAAGAAAAAGAAAAGCTAGAAGAAGAAGAGAAGGCAAACAATGAAGAGGAGAATCAAGAAGAAAAAGAAATAGAAGAAGAAATTGTTGAAAGAGAAGAAGAAAATAAAGGAAAAGAAAAAGAGAAGGAAATTGTGAAACATCTTCCTTACCCGAAAAACCCTTCCAATAGAGAAAAGGAGAAACAATTGGCTCGGTTCAAGAAAATATACAACCAGCTCGAGATCACCATACCCTTGACTGAAGCACTACAACAAATTCCTGCCTATGCGAAGTACATGAAGCAAATCCTCAACAAGAAGAAGAAATATTTAGATGAGGAAACAATTGAAGTGTAGGGAAATTGCAGTGCCATCATGCAAAAGACTCTCCCTCCAAAATTTAAAGATCCGGAGAGTTTCACCATTCCATGCACCATTGGAAACCATGATATAGGGAAAGCTCTTATTGATTTAGGGGCTAGCATCAACCTTATGCCCCTGTCTATACTTAAAAAGATTGGTGGTCTTGAAGCCATGCCAACAAGAATGATGTTGCAGTTGCCAGATAGGTCCATCAAATATCCCTATGGTGTGGTAGAAGATGTGGTGGTAAAAGTTTATAAGCTTCAATTCCTGGTGGACTTTGTTGTGATGGAAATGGAGGAAGATGTTGAGATACCACTCATCCTTGGAAGACCTTTCATGAAGACAGCTAAGGTTGTCATTCATATGGAAGAGGGAATTATGAAATTAAAAGACCAAGATAGAGAGGTAACCTTCAATGTCTTCAAAGCTATGCAGTTAAGTAAAGAGGAACAGACTAGTCTTGAAGCAACCAATGAAGTTCTATCTGTTACTAGTCTACCAACGCAAGTTGCCAAGTTGGCCAAAAGGAGCCTTAATTGTTTCTCTCCAATGATGAAGGAAGAGGAAGAAGATAAGAAAGATGAGATAGTTCACCAAGACTCTATTGTGGAAAGTGATGTACCCAAACCTGGAAAACCAGTGAAGCTCAAGAACAAGGTATAGGTTATCAAGGCTATCAAAGCAAATGGAGTTCTCGAAATTGAGGCTCCCTATTCAAGAAGAGTCAACTTGGTGACAAGAAAATTGTTGAGATTGTGTTGGTGTCATGAAAGGAAGAAGCACACCAACATCAAAAATCAAACTTGAGTACAATGGTGTCAAGCTAATGACGTTAAACAAGCGCTTACTGGGAGGCAACCCAGCTTTCTAACCTTTTCTTATGTGTGATTTTGTTGTTAGAGTGTGTTTTGATTGTTTGGATGTGTTTTAATATGTTTTAGTTTGATTCGGTGATTTTGGAGTGTTTAAGTTTGATTAGTAGTTTTTAGGGTGTGACTAGTACATTGATGTAGTTGTTGAATTTCATTGTGAATTGGTGTGTCTTANAGTGATTTAGTTGTNTTGATGTATTCTGGTGTGATTGAGTATAATTTGGTATGTTATGATATGTTTAGGTGTGTTTTGTTTGTAAAAATTTGGTCTTGACATTTATGGTTAAGTGCATTGCCTATTGCATTCATGTTTTAAACTCATGCATTTGATTTGTTTCATGGGGAATTCTTGGTGCTTTTAATGATTAGAAACATGAGCGTTTAGTTTGAATGAGTTTGAATGAATGATAATTGTAAAAAATCCAAGATTTTGAAGCCTAAATGTTGCAAACAAACAAATCTGCCAGACTACCGCTAGGCTGTACCTGGGTTGTACCTAGGCTTTACCTGGGTTGTACCTGGGCTGCACTTGCGCGCTGCACCAGCAGAGGCTAATTTTCCCATTTTCTGATATGCAGCTCAGCTGCATAAAATTGTGCAGCCCAGCCCCAGCGACCAAGAGCATTTTGCCTCATTTACCTTTTTATGGTGTGTCCTTGTGCACATATATGTTTCTAAACCCTGTTTTGAGTCTTTCTAGGTTTTGTACTCATGTAAATGTGCCTATACAGTGGTTGTTTGGAAGCTTTGTCCAGTTTCTATTAATAATATTATCCTTGCTTTAACCTCTGCATCTTGCTGCTAAGTTTGATGAGTTTGTCATTTGGCCTAGAGACCAGGCCTATTCTATTGGGGAGGTGGAGCAACACTGGGGCAGAGGATGATGATGATGATTCTGAAGAGAGTGATGACAACATTTCATGAGCGATGACAGGACCTTTGACTTTATTTTATTTTGTTGCTTGTTTTTAAATCTGAATGAACCCCTTACTTTTTAGTTTGTGGAAGTTTTGGTTGAGTTATCTGGCTTGATAGACTATGTTGATGCATGACACTGATGCTTGACTGTGAAATTATGCTTCAGATTATGCAGTTGAGTTCAAATTGTGGTTTTTTTCATCATGAGTTATCTGAGAATGCTTTTTGTTTAAATGCGATCAATATTCAGGGCAGTTGCCTAATGATGTTTGTGGAACCTTGAGTTAATAATTTGAGATGTTGTGCCTTAAATTTTTCTTGAGAATGCTATCATGATAGATCACAACTGACTTTGCCTGAGTTTCTCTGGTTTGAATAATTTGCTTGCTTGTCACACATGATCAAGGCCATGTTTTTCTTCTACCTCAAATAAGCCAACACAAACCTCTTGGACCTTAATGAAAGATGTTTTCCCTCTTTGAACCTCAAACCTAATGAAAATTCCCTGATTTCCCTACCTTGAGCTGAATAGATAATTCATGTTTGCTGCAGGAGAATGGTTTAAAGTTTGGGGGAGTTTGTTGTGTAAGGGTGTATTGAGAAAAATAGAAAAAAAATGAGGAAAAAGAAGAAAGAAAAAGATAAAGAAAAAGAATTGAATGAAAGAAAGTTGGGATATAAGTCAGAAAATGGTTGTAACTTAAGTGAAGCAAAAGAGAAACTTACATGCATGATTGGAATTGTTTAATCTCTTAGCTCAAGGTGCTTTGTTATCCAGAAAAAACATGTTTCTTTCTTAGCCCAGCCTCAATACAAGCCAATGAAAGTCCTTGTGATGTTGACTTGCTTGTGAATGTGTTTAATTTGGTTGAAACGAATGGCAAAGTTGATTTGTGTGATATTGTGATAGTTGAGTGATAGATACACATCTTCATACACCAGTGCATTAGAGTGAAACACTACCTTGGGTGAGGATTGGTTCTACATCATTCAGTAAAGCATTCTGCCATGATTGTTGATCTCTTTTAAAATGCGGCATTTGACTGATTGAATGTATTGTGAGCACCATTGTGGAAGGCTCATCTGTTACACATTTCTAGCCGTTTCAAGTCAAGCAAGTGTTGTGGATTCTGCGGTGTCTGCGAAAATATTTTTTGTGCGAGAGTCAGATACCTTTTGCTTGAGGACAAGCAAGGTTCTAAATTTGGGGGAGTTTGCAGCCGTCAATTCCCTAGAGATACCCTAATCAGTGCAGAATTCAACAAACTCCTTAGAGGTGAATTCACCACCTCTATTTGTTCTTAAGCATGAAATGTAGGTACCCACTTCCTTTTCAACCCCAATTTTGAAGCTTTTGAAGACATTGAAGCTTTCAGATTTTTCGTGCAAAAAATAAATCCAAACTTTTCATGAGTAATCATCAATGAAGGTCAGAATATACCTTTTATTACTGTGTGAGGATGGTGTGGTGGGACTGTTAATGGATTGGCAAGCGTACCAAATCGTATCAAGTAATAATAAATGGTAAGTCCAAGTATCGTTTTCCCAAGAGACTCGAAAGGCCTTATCGTTCGCGTGAATTAAAATCGTAAGACTTGAAAATAAAAATTAATTAATTGGATGTGTGAATAAAATATAAACATGCAAAAGAAATTGATTCAATTGACAAACGAAAACAATGGATGAATGGATGTTGTTGGGGGTTTACAATTTCATCCTATCCGCTCTCTCTTATTTACTCCTCTTGAATTATTAGCTTGATTAATTAATTGTCATGCAACTTTATTAGCTTGAATTATTAGCTTGATTAATTAATACAGCATTATAGAGCAGAAGTTATAAACAATTGATCATCCTACCCCTATCCCTAGGTGGTATTGCTTAATCAAGGAATTACTCACTAATTCATGACATTACTGTATGTCTCCGTATCAATAAAGACAAACATCAGTTATCGAATGAGTTAAACGATAAAGGCATTAAGCACATATGAGAACCCAACAATTAACAATCAAAACATATGGAAACCATATAAATAAAAGAGAGTTTCAATAAAAGAGAGTATCAAAAGATTACATTGTTTCCCCCAACAACAATAGGGATTAGTTCACCATTTTCATGGTGAATCTAGATGAAAAATGNATGAAGAATGGAAAAGCAAACCCTAGAAAAGATGAAAAGGAGCCTAAGCATCCAAGAGATCCTCTCTAGAGAGTGAAACTAGGTCTGCCCGCCCCCTTCTGTCAAAAGAATACATCTAAACTCGCAACAGGGCTTTTTATAGGTGAGGAGCGCAACAAAAAACAGGCCCAAGCCTAGCAGACAACCGCCCGGCGGAACAAGTGTGGCGCCCGACGGTTTCCCAAAAATCGCACTACCGCCCGGCGGTTTCCCTCAAATCATAAAACCGCCCAGCGCGAACGCCAGGTGCCTACTCCTCGCCCTGGACTGCCCGGCGGTGGAATTTGCCGTCGGGCGGTGCGTCGACTCTTCAATTCTTCAATTTTCTTCTATTTTCTTGAGTCTACGACCTTTATCTTCAACTCCCTTCTTCACTTTCTCAAAAATGCTACAAAACAATGCAAAACAAGCATAATATCGCTAAAAACAACTTTTGACTCTCTACAGACTCATTTATTGAGTTTTGCTTGATTCTAAGCTCATTCTAAGTAGTAAAGGGAGTAATTTGGTCTAAAACGACATATGAAAATAACTGTTTTTCAACCTTCATCAGGGACTACAAATATCTGCATGGATTAATTGAAGCTTTCTTAGGGCCCTCCACTTGCTTTGCTTTGATATGGAATCTCGTTGTTGTTTTCCAACAAGATAAGTAGTGCAAATCGTTTTGGTGAACTTCAGAGAAGGGAGTCCAAGCACCATTTGTTTGCTTGCAAGAGTGCTCAACCCTTTGAAATTAACGTGCCCGAAGCGACTATGCCACAATTGAGTTTCCTTTTCAGTATCAGCATCAGCTTGGAAGCACATGGGGTGTAGTGATGCTATTATGTAGAACATCCTATTCCCTTTCATGTTAGTGTGCATAATTAAGCCTTTATCTGGGTGAAATATCTTGCACATGCCATTTTGAATTAGAATGGCTAAACCCTTCTCTTGAAGTTGCCTTAGGCTTAGAAGATTTGTCTTAAGCTCTGAAACAAGATAGACGTATGATATTACATGGGAGATGCCATTAATTTGCACTCGAATGTTTCCTCTTGCAACCACGACCATTGTGGTGTCATTTCCTATTTTAATAGTTTTGTTAAATCCTTCTTCTATGTCTGCAAACCAATGTTTGTTTCCAGTCATATGATTATTGCATCCCGAGTCCAGAAACCAATCCTCTTCTTGTACAGTTTGTGCTGACTCTTCATACACCACTACTAGAACCTCTTATTCTGCCTCCTCAAGTGCAAAGTTGGCTTTCTTCTCCAACTCTGGACACTCATATTGGAAGTGGCCCAAGTTGTGGCACTTAAAGCATTCAGTAAGTGCTTTATTAATATGATATATTCCTCTTCCTCTTTCGCGACCTCGACCACCTCTGCCTCTACTGAATCTGCTGTCATGATCTCTATCATATCGATCATTATTGGTGACTTTCAATACCTGCTCATCTGTCTGGAAACCTTGCATCCTTTATTCATGAACAATTAAGCTACCATGAAGTTCATCAATGCTCAAAGTGCTCAAGTCGTTGAATTCCTCTATGGAGCATACAACATAATTGAATTTAGACGTCATTGATCTGAGAATCTTGTTGACCACTATGCTTTGTTCCATGATTTCACCATTTGATTTCATCTTGTTTACTACACTTAGAGTCCTTACTAAGTAGCTATTAATTTTTCCGCCTTCTTTCATGGTTAGCAATTCAAACTCTCGTCGTAACGCTTGAAGTTGGGCTCTCTTCACTTTAGTAGATCCTTGATATTTTTGTTGCATGGACTACCATATGGCCTTTGAGGTGCTCTTATCCAGAATAGTTTCAGAATCTCCCTGTCAATGGCTTCAAACAGGTAGTTCTTCACCTTCAAGTCTTGTAGTTTGGCATCTTCTACCTTCTTCCCATGTGCTTCTTCACTAAGTGTGGTTTCAACTGAAGGTATGCCTTCTTCTACGAGGTGCCACAACTCCTTGCTTCGTAGAAAATTCTCCATCGTCATAGACCAAAAGTCATAATGGCTATCAAACCTAGGAATAGTCGGCTGAACAAACTTCTCTGATGTAGATATCCTTTGCACTCACAAAATTTTTCACTTATTGTATGTTTCACTCACTGTTCTCTCAATGTACCAGGTAGGGCTGGGCAAAAATAATTGATATGTATTGTACTATAGTTAACTGTACTATATTATACTAAAAATAACTGATCCACTTTTACTAATAGTTCAGTATACTATTTTATGGTTCAGTTTTTAAAAACTAAATTTATAATAGTTACAGTTTAGTTAACTGTGAGAACTGTATCTACTTATACATCTTCTCTAATTCTCGTTCAACTGTTTTGTCTTGTCAAGAAAACTTTATTTAATAATGAAATATTAATAAAAGAAATCATTCACATAAAAAATTAATAATTAATTTTTTAAGACAAAATTTTTTTATCACAAATTTTTATATTTTTTTATCAATAAACATATATTATTTTTTAAATAATATTATTTTAAGTACTAAAAGAAAAATATATTTTTTTAAAATTTAATTTTATTAAATGATTAAGTAATAAAAATCATAAAAGAAAAAAAGACTATCTAAAAAATACTTTAAATATATTATATGTGTATCAATAAATTTAAGAAAGTCACTCTGTATTATATATCTAAAAAAACATACAATGTATAAAGATGCAGAATAGTAAAAAACTAAGAACTATTTTCATTTTAGAGAAATATATATATATATATATATATATATATATTTTGTTTACTCTATCTCATCTACAAATAATCTATCATATATTCTATTCTTACAATTTTCCGAGTTACACATAATAAATTTGAATAACTTTTATATGTAACTTATTAAATATTTTCATTTTATCAAATGTTTAATATTTTTTATTTAATTTTGCTATCAATAAAATAGTGTAATCATTACTATTATCTTTTCACCTTTTTTACTTTATTAATAATTTTTTAATTCTCTTTTCAATTCATTGATAATTTTTAATTTCTCTTTTTTGGAAAACAACATTATCAACAAAAATAATGAGAAATTAAAAAAAAATTGATTAGTGAACTAAAAATAAAATCACGAAAATAATGATTATAGCCCTTGACAAAGAAAAGTAAATAAAAGAACAATACAATTAAACAAAAATAGACAAGATTTTAAATCCTTGTATTAAAAGTTTATTTCTTCTATTTGTATTTCACCTATTCTAATTAATTATAGAGGAACAGTGACTTCCATTCCATACAATATTTTATTCCAAATAAAAAGAAGAAAAGTTTTATTCCAAATAAAAAAAGAAATTGTTTTACAAAACTTGCAATCAAAATGATTTAATTTCATATTATAATCTAAAGTTACTTTGTTATTAGATAGTGATAAAATCATATTTTAGAATTAGTGCAGTATTAAAATTAGTACAATTCAGTTTAAAATTAGTATTGTTTACAATTCAGTTAATAGTTCAGTTAGTGTAATTACAATTCAGTTAATAGTTCAGTGCAGTTTACAGTTTAATTAATAATTCAGTTAGTGTAGTTTACAATTCAGTTAATAGTTCAGTTCATTTAGTGCAGTTTACATTTCAGTTAATAGTTCAGTTAGTGCAGTTTACAATTCAGTTAATAGTTCAGTTCAGTTTATACTGTAGTTTAATACAATTTAGTATAGTTCAGTTTGATAAAATAAAAAACAGTTCAGTTCAGTTTGTCTGAATTGTTTTACTGTTCATTTTAAACAAATTAGTTTTTAGTTCAGTACAATTTTTAACAATGCAGTTCAGTTCGATTTGTCTACCCCTAGTACCAGGCCCCTTGCAGAACTCTGATACCAAATGTTAAATCTGAATATAGGAATAACTCTAAATGTGCTATGTGAGAGAATAAATTTTATTAATGTAGAAGAGTTGGCTTATATAAGCCTTACATGACAGAAAATAAACTGCAACAAAACTACGATCTAAATGATTACCAAAGTGGAATAAAAAACTCAACTATCTCCTAAATAATAGGACAATCTAACAGCTTATTAACTGACACATGTAAATATATTAACTCACACACGTAAATAATAACTGTGACTAACACCCTTACCTAAAGTCGTGCTCCTGCGTGCTTGGTCTGTCTTGGGTGACAAGTAACGAAATGATCGTTGGTTGGTTGGACTTGAAATAATGACTCTATTAAGGAAAATTTACTAAGGTGGTGGATTTATTTATAAATTACTAAAATCCACAAATTTTTAAAAGTAGTGTGTTCGGTAAAATATTATAGATTATATAATTATATTAAAATAATAAATGTAGAAAATTTAAAAAGACAAAGACGATATGTGACCATATTTCTATTAATTACTAATTTATAAATATAATTATATTATGTTACTAATTTATAAATATAATCTATTATTGAAAAAGTCGTTTAACATAAACATAATTTTTGTAATTTTTTTTCCTTACAGTAAAATCATCTAAAAGGAACAACTTTAATATAGTATTGATTAGGATAATAATATGGTAAGACATATTAATATTCATTTACGTATTATAAGAATAAAATAGTTATAAGAATTTTTATATTTATAAAAAATAATAATAAGAAATATTATTAAATAAATATAAAAGTTTATATGTATTAAAATATATTCTATTAATTAAGTGGAAGTCATATATGAGGTAAAGGACTTTAGTGTTTTTGTTAATTTTTCCCTTTTTATCTTTTCTCTTATCTCAAATCATCTTCTATCATAAACTAAAGTTTCTGCCCATTTGTCACGTGTACTTAGGATTGAGCAAATTCAGTGTAAAATGTCCTATGAATCCACTAACACTGAAAAAGTAAAATAAAGAGAAAATAAACTACCATTGTGAAAAGGCAAATAAAGAGAAAATAAGGTTGTATTGTAACATATAAGAAAAATGAGAACATATAGTTGGACCGGAGGGAAGGCAAAACTAATAAAAAAATATATTTTAATATATAATGTTTTTACATTATTATTTTTTATTATTTTTTTTAAAATACAAAATTTCGCTTTATTATAATATTTTATCTTTATAATGTGATGAAATGAATATAAATGCTAGTGTTGTCAAAATAGGTTAGAACACGCGAGTCAATCTGAGTCATCATGGGTTCGAGTTGGATTGGGTTTGAAAAAAATATAATTTTGTATATAGGTCAATTTTCAACTTCGTCCACTTAGAATCCGTCTCACCCGGATTGAATCCATGGTGAGTTGGGTTGACTCACCAACCCACTTAATTTAATTTAATTATTTATTACTTTGTGTTTCAATATTATTAGTGAACACTTTTTTTATTGTATTGTAGATGGGATAAAGAAAAAAATGTTTCAAGAGAGAAAAATATTATGGATTTATCTATTCAAGACTCTAATCTTATAAATTGATAAGTGACACAAAAATTATCAATATTAGAAACTTATTCGTTCGTTTTTTATCCTTGCTTTTTGATTAGATTTGCATTTATAATACTTTTTATTTTGAATTGTCTATGGAGTTTAATATTATTTTAGAGTGGAATTTATTTAAATTTCAATTACAAAAGCTTTGTAATATTTTTTTGGATTTGAAAAAAAAAAACTTATAATTAAGTGAATTAGTTAGTAAATCCGTTTAACCCATCAACCTGTGGTGGGCCAGATCAGGTTCAGATTTTTTTAGCTCACTAATAAGTGAGTCGGGTTGGGTTGACTCATTAAGTGACTAACTCGTGGTGGACAAGCCGAGTTGGGTTAGATTACCCACTTTGACAGCACTAGTAAATGTATGTCACCATATTATTATTCAAAACTAATTATACCATAAGATCACATATCACATTATCTCTATGCACTACAAAAGAAATTTGATTTACAGACTGGTATCCGTTAGAAACAACAACCTGTCAATAATGATTGTTTTTTGATGAATGTCTGTCAAACAAAATTTTTTCGGTATAAGTGTTGTTGAAAATATTTATTAATGGATATTGACGCCAATAATTATCGACAACCAAATTCGTTGATAATTATCAAGAGATATATCGGTCTGTAATTATTGATTGTCAAATCTTTCAATTATTACCAAAAATAAATTCGTTGGTAGTTATCAAAGGATATATCTGTCAGTAATTATTGACAACAATATATATGGGTAATTATTTAGTGATATTATTGACAGATTTATCTGTTAATAATTTTCGTTGGTAAATTGCATAACAAGTTAAACTATATTTCGTTCGCCGAGTTATTTTGAGTGGTTGTCGAGTGATAACAGTTGATTTAACGTGTTTGTGTCTGTATATTTTGTGAACAAATCAACTCCTTCATAGTTTTTACCTTGTTTTATCCTCATGTTTAGTGTGTTTTCTAGTTTTCTTGTGTTTTATTTAGTATATGTTTGTTTTTACCTCTAATATTTATGTTGAGTCTGTGAAATAAATGAATAAGAAGCAATTCTAGTGGAGGAAAACAAGCAAGAACTCAAGGGAACATGTTTTGGGATAATAAACGATCAATTTGAAGCAAATACCCATGTTGGACGCCTTTGAAAGCGCACAAGAGCCTGAATTTTAGAGTGCTGTTAAAACTGTCATGATCGGGCGCCCCCTGGACGCCCCCTGGGCGCCCTTCTGTGTGCTGCAGCTAAAATTTCCACACCCGGGCGCCCCTGGGGGGTGCTGAGCACCCTTTTTCTGCAGATTTCATGCCCGGGCGCCCCAGAAGGGCGCTGGGCGCCCTTTGCTTCGCTGTTTTGCCCAGAATTTGGCGCATGGGCGCCCAGAGGGGGCGCTGGGCGTGACTTTCCGCTGATGTGTCAAAATGGGTTATTTAAACATGGGTCTCGTGATTTTTGGGGCATTCTTCTCCTCCTACACTTCATTCTTCACCTAGAGAGATTGGGAGAGGCCCTTGGAGGCTATTTGGGGTGTTGGGAAGCTCTCCCGCTCCTCCTTGGGTCTTCAAGCTTCATCAATGGTGATTTTGCCCCTCTTTGGTTCCAATTTCTTCCCTATCTCTTCAATTTTGTAGAACCCTAAGTTCTCCACCATGGAGGGTTTTTCCTATTTGTTGAGATTAGTTGTAAAACATGGAATTCTTATGTATTTTGTGATGTTAATGATATATGCTTTTCCAATTCATGTTAGTATTTGATTTCTATGCTTAATGCTTGTTGTGGCTTGATCACCCATGACATGAATTTTGGTTCTTGATGTATTGAGAAATATGATTGAACCTAGAATTGAAATTGAAGACTTATTGGATGGAATTGAGATGTTTGTGAATGCATGAGAATGAAATGGATGAATTTTAGTCTTGACAAAATACACTATGTTAAATTCCTTGCACACGAACTGTTTGATAAAATACCAAAAAGAGTTTCTTGTGTTGTTTTTATGCACTTTGATGTCTAATTAAGTTATAAAAGGAAGAATTGTCATGTGTTGCACAAGTCCCTTGGGAGAGAACGATATTTATCACTTGCTACGCTGCGACCGGTGCACTTGTCGTTGGTTTTGCAGTCACCACCGAGTTGTTCGCCATGTGTAGGTATGTGTGTCAAGCTGTTTGGATTTTTGTGATTATGTGTAGATGATATGTTATCTAGCCTTCGTATATCCAGAGATTGTACCTTTCATCTATGATAGGGAGTAGGAAAGTATTTGTTTTTGAGAGGCGGTAAAAGAGATAAGGTTTAAGTGTTGCCCCTTTCGACTTTTGAGGCAGTCGAAAGGAAAAGATGTATTGCCCATAGATTTCCAGCTCGTACTGAGTATTATGCCCATTGTTGGAATATAGTTTCAAAATTATGTATAATCTCGAGAAGGAAAATAAAGGAGTTGATGCTTTATCGAGGCACGATGAAGAGGGATTAAAGCTACAAACCATGATTTATTTTCTAGGATGGGTGGATTGTCAAGCAATAATAGTTAAAGTTCATGCAAACAAGAAATGGCAACAGGTTATAAAAGCATTGTAATAGAAGAACCTTATAATTCTGGTTTAAACACCACATAATTAGCATAATAGAATGGCAGCACAATAGAGGAATCTTTTCTGTTATTTCATTTTTATTATTTTAATGGATATTCTAGGGCAACAATGAGCTGTCAATAAATAGTACAAAATATGCTTTTATCCTCTAAGGTTTTAAAGCCACACCAATTCTTTTGTACAGACTATATATATATAATGTAATAATTGAGAATCAATAGACAAAAATTTATGCAAATTTTATTTTCTTCTATTTTCTGTAATGGTATCAAGAGTCCTCCAAAAGTTCAAGCTTTTTCTAGCTTACCTTTCTCATGGTTGATTCATGCTCCTCTGGAAATGAGGAGGAAGACATTCCATCTCCTCCTCCCTTTGTTTATCCTAACCAAGATCCTTCAAGCCCCTTCTACATACACCCAAGTGAGAGCCTTTCATCTGTTGTGGTTTCTCCACCTCTCTCTGCCAACAATTTCTAGTCATGGTCCCGTTCCTTCTGAATGACCCTTATTTCTAAAAACAATATGGGCTTTCTCAATGGTGCCATCCCCATCCCAGAAACCATCGATCCCTTATACCCCTCTTGGGAAAGATATACCACTCTGTTAATGTCATGGATTCTCAATTTCCTTTATCCTTCAATCGCTCAAAGTGTTATGTTTTTTTAGCGAGCCACTGATGTCTAGACTGACCTTCGCAAACGTTTTTCTCAAGGAGATTTGCTTCGTGTCGCTGAGTTATAGGAAGAAATTTATTCTCTCAAACAAGGTGTGTTCTCCGTCGCACTTCTACACCTATCTGAAATCACTTTGGGAAGAGTTGGAGAACTACCAAACTTTGACCCCTTGTTCCTGCTCTACTCGCACCTACCATTCACAGGATTTCATCATCCGTTTTCTAAAAGGACTTGAAAATCGTTTTGCCATGGTTCGTTCACAAATCTTATTACTTGACCCTCTTCCTTCTTCTAATCGTGTTTTCTCCATGATAATCCAACATGAGTGCTAAGAGCATAACTCATCTTCTTCTTCCATGGAAATCAATCCCTTCATCAATGTTGTCTCTGGTAAAGCTCGAGGCCATCCACAACAAGGGAGGACAAAACAAACTCACAAATGTGAATTTTGTGGCTGCCTCGAACACACTATTGATTCATACTTCCAGAAAAACAACATCACTCCGACAAAGTGCATCCATTGCGATCATGTTGGACATAGCAACGATGTGTGTTATACCAAGTTTGGTTATCCTCCTGAACATCCCAAATATCCAGGAAAGCCATACCCTTTCAACAACAAGAACACCTTTGGTGGCGGTCGCACAACAGTCGGAGGCACCGTGAACAATGTTATTGCCTCTTCCTCTTCAGATGTTGTGTCGACCCTAACTCATGAATGAGAAAGGAAAGACACTTCAACTTTGGGCCAAGGTCTTCACATTACTATGTCCCAATTCCAACAACTAATGAGTCTTCTGAACAAAGCTTCCGGATTTTGTGGGGCAAACTCATAAATCCCTTCAAGGGCCAATCTCTCTCACTCAAGCCCAAACCAATCTCATAACTCTAGTTTTGGAAGTAGGTTTATTTTTTCCATTAACATCGCACCAAGGATAATTGATTCTGGAGCCACTAATCACATAACAACTTCATTAGATCATTTTTTTTTAAAATATTCTGAAATCAAGCCATTAAACATCAATGGGTCTACTCTTCAGGCCCATATATCTGGAAGCATACAATTATCTCCGGATTTCATCATCCACGACGTTCTTTTTGTTTCAAATATTACTTTTAATTTATTATCTTTTCCTAAACTATTAACTACTGCTTCTTGTCGTATAAATTTTTCAAATGAGTTCTCTAATATGCTTTGTCAAATACAGGACATAAACACATTGAGGATGATTGGTTCGGCTAACTTAAAAGAAGGACTTTTTCACTTGACAATCAGAAAGGAAAAGAGCCAATCTACCAATAATGTTATTGCCATCTCCATCAATAACTCCAACCTTTGGCACTTTAGATTAGGACATTTATCTAGTAGTCGTCTTAATGTCTTGAATCAACAATTTCCTTTTATTTCAAAGGGTTCTCATGAAATTTGTGACATTTGTTATTTGGTTAAACAAAAGAAGTTGCCTTATTTTCCTAGCTCTAGTAGAGGTTCTAAGATTTTTTATTTGATTCACATGGATATTTGGGGCCCCTTTTCTAAAACATCTATTCATGGACACAAATATTTTCTCACTATACTTGATGATTTTAGTAGATATACATGGTTGTTCTGTTAAAATCAAAAAATGAAGTAAAAATACATATACAAAATTTTATTAACTTGATTGAAAATCAATTTGAAACCACAATTAAATGTATCTAATCCGACAATGGACCAAAATTTTTTCTAAAAGACCTTTTTAATTCTAAAGGAATAATACATCAAACTAATTGTGTTTACACACCTCAACAAAACAGGAGAATGGAACGCAAACATCAACATATTTTCAATGTTGCTAGGGCCCTCATGTTTCAATCCAAAATTCCATCAAATTTTGGTCCTATGCTATCAAACATGTCGTTTTTCTCATTAACCGTGTTTCCTCACGCATCATTTCCTATAAAACGCCTTTTGAACTATTAAAGAAAGTTACACCCGATTTTTCCATGATCAAAATCTTTGGTTGTTTATTTTATGCATCCACTCATAATCAAATTCATAAATTTGAACCTCAATCTAGAAAAGGTGCTTTTTTGGGTTTTCAAGACAGTACAAAAGGATATGTTATTCTAGACATTAATACAAGAGAAACATTCATTTCTAGAAATTTTGTCTTCCATGAAACAGTTTTTCCTTTCCACACACCTCCATCACTCTCTACACACATAACCCAACATACCCTATCCATAGAACCAAATCCAGATTCTCCATCCACACCACCCAGAAAGGCCTCGAAACCTCAAAGCCCCAACCCAAACACGCCTTTACCTTCACTAGAACAAAGCTTCTTCCTCCAACCCTAAAACCATGACCTCCAACCCAGTTATCGTGCCACCACCGCACCGTTTAGAACGTGACACCCATCCTCCTCCATACCTTTCCGAATATCAATACAAGCTTTCTTCCCTTAAGTCCACACAATCATCCACAAGGTGCTCACATCTGATTCAAAGCTTTCTCTCAAACACCAATGTCTCTCCCTCCCATCATCGTTTTCTCCTGGCCACATCTTCTGAGCGTGAGCCCGCCAATTTCTACGAAGTAGTGAAGCACCAGTGTTGGCGTGACGCCATGCAATGTGAGATCAAAGCCCTCGAGTTGAATCACACTTGGGATGTGGTTGAGACTCCTCACTATGTTTGACCTATAGGTTGCAAGTGGGTATACAAAATCAAGAGGTTGACTGATGGAAGCATAGAGCACTACAAAGCGCGATTGGTAGCAAAGGGGTATTCACAAATTGAAGGCATCGACTATTTCGAAACATTCTCCCCAGTCATCAAAATGACCTTTGTTCGTATTCCTTTCCTTAGCTTCTATCAACCACTGGCACATCCAACAATTAGATGTCAATAATGCTTTCCTCCATGGGGACCTTGTGGAGGATATCTACATGGAGATGCCATCGGGATTATCAGGATACTATTTTGGTCAAACCTGTAAATTGCACAAAGCCCTCTACAGGTTGAAGCAATCAAGCAAGAAATGGTACAAAAAGTTATCTAATTTGTTGTTGACATGTGGTTATAAACAAGCTCATGTTGACCATAGTCTCTTCACCAAAAGGCACGGTTCAAATTTCACTGCTTTGATAATATATGTGGATGATATTGTGCTAATCAATTACTCTGTTGAAGAAATCAACCACATTAAGCATATTCTTTACAGCAATTTTCATATCAAGGATTTAGGAAAGCTAAAGTACTTCCTAGGAATTGAAGTGGCTTACTCTTCAAAGGGGATTTCGCTTTGTCAACGCAAGTACTGCTTAGACTTGCTTATAGATTCAGGAATGCTTGGATGCAAACCCTTCTCCACTCCAATGGACAGTACTCTTAGGCTTCACAATGATGCTTCTGGCTATCTTCATGATTCATTGCCATATAGGAGCCTTGTTGGCAAATTGGTGTATTTGACAACTACTCGCCCTGATATTGCTTTTGCAACACAACAACTAAGCCAATTCATGTCAAAGCCCACCAAAGCTCATCATGTTGCAGCTATGTGTGTTCTTCGTTACCTTAAAGGTTGCCAAGTACAAAGGTTTATTCTTCCCTAGAATTTGTCCTACTCAAGTTTCTGGATTTAGCGACACTAATTGGGCCACTTGTGTGGACTCAAGACGTTGCATCACAGGTTATTGTTTTTTATTGGAAGTTCCCTTGTCTCATGGAAAACCAAAAAACAAACCATTGTGTCCCGATCATCCTCCGAGGCTGAATATAGAGCCCTCGCTTCAGCTACTTGCGAGTTACAACGGATCATTTATTTGCTCAGAGATCTCCATATTTCCTTTTCTCGGATTTCCCTACTTTACTATGGCAATAACAATGGCCTTCACATTGCTGCAAATCCAGTGTTTCATGAAAGAACGGAACATTGTGCGTGAGAAATCCCAAGAAGGCTTGATGACACTACTTCTTATTCCTTCTGTTAATCAGCTTGCGGACATCTTCACAAAAGCCTTACCTCAACATTCCTTTAAGTTGAATTTATCCAAGCTACAGTTACAAAAAAATTTTGCACCTCCAGCTTGTGGGAGCTGATAGAAAAGCCTTATAATTTTGGTTTAAACACCACATAATTAGCATAACAGAATTGCAACACAACAGAGGAATCTTTTCTATTATTTCATTTTTCTTATTTTAGTGGACATTCTAGGGCAACAATGAGTTGTCAATAAATAGCACATAATATGCCTTTATCCTCCAAGGTTTTAGGTCACACCAATTCTTTTGTAAATACTATATATATAATGTAATCATTGAGAATCAATAGACAAAAATTTATGCAAATTGTTTTTTTTTTCTATTTTCTGTTACATTGCAGCAAGGATCAAACAAGTATCCTAAGTTCACATATAAGTAAGGAGTGTTGCTCTATGGAAATAGATTGGTGGTGAATGAGGATTCCTCTTGGATTCCTCTACCACTCAGAATTTCATTTAACCCCTCAAGGAGAACACTTAGGCTTTTATTGAGCATATAGACGAATAGCCTCAAAAGTGTATTGGAAGGGTATGAAAAAAGTTGTACAAGACTAGTTCAAAGTTGTGGCACTTGTCAATGTCAGAAATACATCATTGTTGCGCCGAGAGGTCTTTTGCAACCTCTTCCTATTCCGAAAAAGGTGTGGGAAGATATCTCCTTAGACTTTATCACAAGGTTGCCATTATCAAGAAGGGTACGAGGCTATTCTGGTGATAGTTAATAGATTGACTAAATATAGTCATATTGTTCCTCTGAAACATCCTTATACTGCAAAGAGCATTGTAGAAATATTTGTGAAAGAAGTGGTTCAGCTTCATGGTATTCCTAGTTTAGTGGTGACTGATCATGATCCTCTATATTGAGTTTCTTTTGGAAAGAGTTTTTTCAATTACAAGACATATTGTTAAAAATGAGCACGTCATATCGTCAGCAAATCGACCGACAAACAGAGGTAGTGAATAGGGGCATAGAGACCTTTATGTTGCTTTATTACAGACCAACCAAAGGCATGGTTCAATGGGTTGAATATTAGTATAACACTACTTATCATGAGTCGACAGCCACAACCCCCTTCAGAGTAAAGGCTGTCCAAAGGGAATTGTTAGACAGAGATGAAGCACTTAGATAATTGAAGATCCACCTTGCTTCTGCCCAATATAGGATAAAAAACCCAAGCAGATAAGCATTGTCAAGCTTCTAAGTGGGCGAATGGTTTTTCTTGAAATTGAAACCACACATGCAGCCTTCAGTATAAGTCTGTATCAGTTTGAAGTTGTCCGCTCAATAGTATGGACCTTTAGATGTGCTAGAGCATATTGGAATGGTGGCTTATCGATTGAAACTTCCTGCTGCTCCAAGATACCTTCAATGTTCCATGTGTCACTTCTTACGATTGGAGACTATAAGGCTTAAGTGGAATTGCCAGCAAATTTAGAGAGTGAAGGCTTAGAAATAGTTGAGCCACTAGCTGTTTTCGCTGCAACATCATGAAACAAGGAGAAAGAGTAAATCAATGGTTAATACAGTGGGCTGGAAAGTCTGCAAAAGATTCCACTTTGGAGGATGAAATTGTGCTTAGGAGTCAATTTCCGAATCTCAGTTTTGAGAACAAGCTTGTTGTTGAAGGGAGTGACATTGTTGGTGCCCAAAAAGCTTAGGGATGAAAGAGCCACTGGTCTATGAGGGGCATATGATACCTAAGGTATGGAAGGTTTATGTGCGCAAAAGAAAAAAGGGAAATGGGGAAGCTGAGGTGGCAAGAGTAAGTGGAGAGGTTGTTAGAGGTTAGAGAGTAGTTTCTGTTACTTAGTCTGATGAGGCAAAAGGGGAGAGGCATTATGTGATTCTCTGAATTTCTGTAATAGAGCTATGCTATAGGCAATTTGAGGTTTCCTACTATTGTAGTTTTCTGTTCATTGCAAATAACATACAAATCACAGTGCCCTCATTTTCTCTGTTCTTTTTTATCACTATATTGTTTGGTTTGTAACATAATTACTAATTATTTAAATATACAATACAGTAATCATTTATGATATAGTAATTGATTTAAAAGATAATTAATTGAGTATGTCATATGAGGGAAAATATAACTATGGATATAGTCATACTAACTTCATTGACACCACAATTAGCAACAATCATTTGTAGACACATGGAATGAAATAAAAAAAAAAAAAGATTAAAAAAAAAAGGAGTGCTGAAATAATCAATTTGAAGGACCTTAAAATGGAATTTTTCCTTCAGTTACCTGAGTACAAAGATTATGATTGGCTAAATGATGTCACAGAGACAATAATGCTCTTTCTTTGAAATTGGATCCCATCTAATAATAAAACTGTAGGTAATGTAAGTTTGTTGTGGACTGTAGAATGAAATTATCTTCTTAAAACCAAATCAAGTTTTGTTGCATAGAACGTGTGCACTTGTATTATTGGCAGTCATCACATGTAATTTCACTTTGGTTCAACAGGAGTTTGCGAAATGGCCACTGCTGATAATGATGGCCGCAGGAGAAGGTATAAACCAGGCCCTAAAAATGGTATCAATGATATGGGAAGAAGCCAAGAACCTTTGTCAAACCTGCAAATTGGATTAGCGTTAAAATATGTGCTACATTGTCTTTTATTCCCTCCGTTCCACAATAACTACAATTTAAGGTTGTCCCACACAGGTTTTTTTTAATAAAAATAGGTAATCAAAACATCATTGTGTCTACTCTAATCTCAACTAGGTTGACACTTCTCACACAGATTAAGAATAATAAGTGTACCAAAATAACTTTACTAAAATAGTCTCACTTTTTCAATAAATAAATTGCTTTGAATGGGAAAAAAAAGAGTAATTAATTTGAGGATAAACTAGGAAGAGAAAGAATTAATACTTCATTGGAATGTGAGAGCATCAGTCAATTTGGAATTTTTTTTTTTTTACATGACTAAAACCGCATATATCATGGAACGGGGGAAGTATATAACTAGGACTAGGAACTGAATGTAAAAATTGAACGAAGAACTTATATGGCAAGTAATTTACCATTTTCGTGCTGTCATGTCATTGTAAACCCAGAATGGTGCAAATGTGGAAAGTACAATAAAATCAATGGAGGTAATATGAATCTGCAATATGAAAACTCAACCTTAGATCCTAACATTTCCAATTTTAAGAAAAATAGACAGTATAAATCATGAACATGAAGTCTAAGAACTGCACTCTAATGCAGTCATGAACTTGGCCTAGTAGACCAGCAATGGTTGAATTTACATTAGCATTTCATTTAGCAAAAATCACGATAACAAGATTGAAAAAGTCTGGCAATGCTAATGCTTATATAATGTATACAATGAATAGTCATGCCAACTTGTTAAAATGATTAGTATGAACTTACAAATTTGCTTTCCCTGAAATACTGGTAAAATTCTGTCCACACATCTTGTCCAGCTAAACCAGCATAAATTATGATGGCTACCCCTGCAACAAGTGATATCTGATGTGCAAGTACGATAAGTTACATCCTTCAATAAAATAAATCAAAAAGAAGAGACTACTGAGATTATGCTATACATTTGTCCATAGGGCTATTCCCATGGATCTTTCAAAATAGGGGCATGCTGACAAGCATGCCTAGGGAGAAAGTTTTTCAATGAGGATTAATAGAGGACCTTTTGAAAACTATTCCAAACCATCATAGTTGTTCAGTTTCATCATGATCATACGCTGCTTTTATTGATAAGGTAAGTTTAAGAATGAAAAGAATGGGAAGAGGAATCCAAAAAGTTAAAAATAGATTAATTCCATCAAACGGTAAGACTAAAAAAGCAGTTGAATATGAAAACCTTCCAAATATTTTTCTTTCACTGCACCAATGTATGCAGCAGGTTGTGTGTTTGTTAATGACATACAAATATGATGTTTTTATATAAAACACTATGAGGCAACCTCTGCAATGGCCTTTTTTAATCATTTTATAACTCAAATGTACACTGCACTTTAAGTGTTTCACCAAAGATAAACATGAGATTGCAAATGGGGTGTTTTTTCTTATGATCATGCAAAATCACCTAACTATGGAATCATTGTTCAGAATACTATAATTTCACTTGAACAACTTTGAAGATGAGGTTGAGATGAGCATTACCAATGCAGTTACTTTTGATTCCAGAAAATTCAAGGGCCATGTTTTAAGCTGAGTTTCTTCAACAGGAGGTGCTGGCGGTTTCCAAAGTACAAAATAAGGAAGAAGTACATATGCACCTCCAAAACATGAAAGTATGAGGAAGGGCCATACAGGAATACTGTTTTTTGAGCTGTAGAACAACAAATGGAAGATATGAAATCAGCTTCAGGAATTGTCAAATAGGACACATACATAAGAAAACACAATTATTGTATTTATGCTGGCACAAGGGGGGCGGCAGGGCTTAATAAAATATGTATTTGCAAATTAATTCAATGTTTATGGTTAACAATTTTTGTTGTACGATTCAAGTAGGCAGCAATTTGAATCATCTATTGAATTAGGCTTAAAATTCATGTTCTAGGTCAAATGACACTGAATAGTATGATACATGAATGATTTGGTACTACGTGGGGCTTACTAATATTAATCACATAATAAGAACAACGTCATGCTCAATTCCTAGAACTATAAATTTTCATAACACAACTGGACTAAAAGGTAGAGATTTATGAGTGGCTTGAAATCTGATAAAAGAAACATATTATTTATGTTGGACAAATATATGGATCAAAGGGAAGTACCTTCTTCCTGTAGGAAGCAAGAGCATGCTATATACCAATGGCCACAAGCCCATTATATACCACAATGATACTAACACTTCATTCATTCTGAAACCATCATCCCCTTTCAGATTCAGGAGCTTTTTCAGGAAATATGTATCCCTTGACTGAATGAAAGTAAAATCTCACAGGTTAAGACAAAAGGAAAGGAAAAATAAAAGCATAGGAAGATAAAAACTGCAAAGGCTAATTTCTGTGATGAATCCAAGACCCTGGACCAATGGAGGGCATAAAGTATAATCACATACTCTTAAGATCAATATATGAGTCTCTCACTCAACTGCAGGGTCAATACAAAAATTTAAGGCGGTAAAAGAATAAAAGTTTAATACAGTAATTGTAATTTCAAAAAAATGAGGTGCAACTATCTACATTAAAGTGACTCTAGGTTCGCCATGGACTACTTTTGTGCTCTTGAAAGAGAACCAAAGAGTATATTGAATCTTTAAAGATCTTACACAGTATATTGATTTCATATTTTAGTCCATGAGGGACTCTAACATTGTTGAATCTCTTTAGACCTGCCACTAGTTTCCCACAGCTCAATGAGCCTTATTTTTGCAACGATTCTAGCAAAAATCCTTTTGTGGATAATAACTATAATTCTGATTCTCAAATAATATTAGAAGGTTTTGTTGTTATGGTGGAGATTATATTTCCTCTACAATTACATTTTATTCTCAAATGAACAGATATAAACAAATCACAAGTAATACACATTCGACTATCCAATAGTACCCATCCATACGGAAATCTTGGTTCGAAAATACAGCATATATGATGATTAGCATATTTCAAATTGGAAAGAACAGTAAAGAACATACCGGGGTCTGGTTTGGGGAGAGAAAGAAGACATAATAGATGAGTGCTGCCCACAGGAGAAAGAGCAAAAAGGAGGTTGTCCAGTCTCTCCCATCATTCCCACCAACTTCGCTCTCTTTCTTCAAGCTATGGCAGATTTGGACGCCACTCTTTTTCTGAAACGGAACCGACAGGGTTTTGATTCTTGCTCTCACACCAAGTGGTTTTGGCATTGGTGAAACTATGAGAGGAGGAAAATTGTTGTGGGGCTGAAGTGAAGCTCTGAAAGTTGTCTTCTTGGTGAGGGTGGGAAAGTTGGGAGAGAAGAAAATGGGTTGAGCCAACAGCATGTTGTCTTATGGCTACGGCTAATCCGATGGAGAAATGCTATGTTAAAACCAATGGCGTGGATAATAATTTTGTAATTGGTGGATGAAGTGGCACAAAACGACAAATTGGTAATTGCAGCTGGGAAAACTTTGTGTGACACAAAATTGATTGGGTTTCTCTTTTTCTTCGTCATTGTTCGTTGATAGGATTTAGGTTGGTGGCTAGGATTTTTGTCTGCTGCCTGAAAACGATGTTGTCCCTTGGGATTGTGGGTGGTGTGGTGGTCAGACCAGTGGTATAGAACGACAGTGCTGCTTTGGAGGTTTGGGTTTACGATGTTGGTGGCTTCGCTGTTTAAAAGCGTTTATTCGTTTATTCGTTTTAAACTTGTACTGTATGCCTATACAGCGAGTTATCGAAAGGCCGAGCTCATCCAAGTTGAGCTTTCCAAGCCCGTGTTCATTCAAGTTGACCTCTCTCAAAGGTTGTATAATAGAGCTTTCTACGCCAATCTCTTCATGATCGGCTTCCTCCGGGTTGACATTCTCCAAACTGACCTCCATCAAGCTGACCTCCCCAAGGCTAAGTTCTTCTAGATCTTAGCTCTTTGCTTGCCTACTTTGGATTGACCGATTAAGCATGACCAACCAATCATAGCATGGTTGACTAATTGCAATACGAGTGACCGCGTGTGGTCTGATTAACAATGGTAATAACAAATTGATTTCTTAACGTAAATTAAGGTATGATTCAACTTTGATTAAGCCGACAAAAAAGTAAAAATTCATTATAACTATTATATATAAAGGTAGAAGGTATGACCTTGACATAATATACATCGATTGCTATATGAAGAGTCATTTGCATATAATGTGTATGTTATGTTAAAGTCATACCTCAAATCTTTATATATAATAGTTATGATGAGTTTTTACCTTTTTGTCAGCCTAATCATACTGTAATTAGCATTAAAAGGTTGATTTGTCATTACCATTTTAATTTGACCATATTAAGACTAGCCGACCATTATGTTTTAACCTTGTTTATTTTATTCTCATTCTTTAGTGTTTTCTTCTTTCTTCTATACTTATCTATGCTACGTTTTTCAATTGTCCACCATCCCTTTCCTGTTCCTGGTAGGTAGCTTTCTAGATGGACTTCAATTTATGACTTGCTTTGTCATAACAATTATTATAGTTTGATTTAGGTTAAACTAGTTTGAATCCCCTAATAACAATTATTGAACCAATGTTTGAGGAGAAGATGAGTGTGTGGAACCTTCCACTAAACCTGAACAACTACTTCCTACACCACTTCCATCAAGTTGAGCAGCCCGACCAAAAAGAGGGCCCCGAGACTACCTCTTCAACCCGACATCTCAACACAACATGTCCCGCCTAGCTAAAAATCACCCAAAAGTCATTTACATTTATTCCTTCTCCAATCTCTGACCCCTAAAGCTGACGAATAAGGGAATGAAGAACTTTGCCTAACTCTAAAGAAGTCTCTAGAGGAAGTATCCATAGTCAAACACCTCGAACCGGGTAATGTTAAATTTTATTGAACCTAGTCCATTATATAACCAATCTGTGGAACTCACCCTGGATTGTGCCTTCCTCCTTATTTCTTCAAGAAAATGTTCTTAGCAGTGATGAAGAGTATGAATCACTTCAAAATGATTAAAGGAGTACTTGTTATGCTTGACAACATAGCAACAAGATTGTCTGTTATTGATAAAAGACCTCTAAAAATTGCAAAAATTGAAAGAATCAAGAATGTGGGCATCCAGTCCTGCCTAATCCTAGGAAGACCTGGAATTACGATGACGAGGTAATCTATAATGAGTCAGATGTCTATCTCTTCTAGCAACAAGCGGTCTTCTCCTAGTCAGATGTGTCTAGACCAAATCATGCTTCATCTAGTAACAGCTCGTTTGAAGATCTCAGTGATAGCACCACTTTTCTTGGAATGTGCAGTCTTGAACCAAGTAGAACTCATCATTTTGATGATTCTAATGCTACCTTCTTGGTAGATCATTATGTCATTGGATGATGTCTCTTCAACGCACTATCAAAATGGGTAAATGTATCCCCATATCTGCCTCAAATAATGACTTTCAATAGAAATGTATCATTACAAGAAGCTATGTGTCGTGTAGTAGTACAATTATTTACAACCTTTGTGATGATTGCTCTAGATGAAGAGCTATCCAAGAGTGAACCACCTGTTATACTTTGCCTTCCACCACCAGGCCTATTTACCATACTTGAAGAATCCTTTATGGAAGAAGCTCTTACTTCTTCAACTCCAAATACTCACCCTTGAAAATGTTAGTTCAATCACTCAAACATCCTCTTCACCTCAACGAATCTCTATTAATACCAATATTGAATCCGCCCCTAAAATTTCTAGCCCCTCACATCAGGTCACAATCTCAACCTCTCAACAAAACCTAAATCCTCAACAAACAACTTATTAGTCACAAACCTTGATCACTCTTCAAGCCAACACCTCCCCAAGCTTACCTACCGACTAATCCAACTCCTCAAGACATCCTTATCCAAGTTCGTCAATTGATTGTTGAAAACAATATGTAGCAAGAACCAAAAATGATTGCAATGTATCATGCAAATAGAGAAGAAGAACAAGCCAACTTCTATACTCTCCCGACCACTATAAACATGATAAAAATAAACAATAAACAAATAAAAAATTAAAAAGAAGTACAAACAATCAAATATGTATCTTAGAAACAATTTAATACACCATTGAATGAGATCGTAGAAAGGAAAATACCTTAGAGATCTAATAGAATTTTTCTTATATAAAACTAGTCGATTTACTAAGATATAATGAAAAACAAATTAGTAAACAAAAAGATTTTTTCAAATGAAAAGAAATTAAGAATAAAAGAATAAAGAAGCTATTTTTTTTATATTACCTAGTAAAGGAAGTGTTTATGCTCTTGAACACTTAAATTGAGAGTTAAACATTCACATGCGAAAAGAGAAATACTTAAAACGGGTGAATTTGTATATACTCATCCCCACCCTTATACCCAATTGAAAAAAAAAATGGGTATTACCTATACCTATATCCATACCTAGTAAATGTGGAGATTCCCATCAAAACGAGGATGAGTTCGAACAATATTCATAGGAGCATATTTATTTATCATGCCTAACTGTAATGACTTAGAAAGGAAAAAATATAAATTAATCGCATTATTTTGGGTTAAAAGATTCCAAAAGAATAATAATGTTATTATGGATATTGTTTTCTTAAAGTATACTCTTTCTCATAAGTAACTTAGTAGTATATGAAATAACCAAGATGAGATTTTTAGTTTACAACAATACCTTGCATTTGAATTTGAAATGAAACAACTTGGAAACCACAAATATTTTTTCGGCATTGAAGTAGCTAGAACAAAACATATTATTTTTCTATGTCAAAAAAAATATACTATTGACTTACTGCCGGAAACTAGGTTGCTTGGGAGTAAACCAGTTAATATACCAATTGAGCAACATCATAAACTCTTTCAATACTTAAGTTCACAAGCATAGACAGAGAAATACCAAAGACTAGTAGGAAAATTAATTTATTTATCCCATACACATCCAGATATTACTTATGTAGTGAATGTTGTTAGTGAATTTATGCACAACCCACAAAAGCTTCATAAGGATTTTGAGATATTTGAAGTCCACTCTTGGAAAATGAAGTTTGTTCTCAAATCATGGAAACTTAAAGGTAGAAGGGTGTATTGATGCATATTAAAGAGGTTCAAAAGATTATAAAAGATCTACCTCTAGATACTTTACTTTTGTAGGAGGGAATCTTGTAACTTGGAGGAGTAAAAAACAACCTGTAGTAGCAAGATCTAGTGTTGAAGCAGAATTCAAAGGCATGATACTAGGTATATGTGAACTTTAATGGATTAAAAATGTGCTGTCAGATTTGGGCTTTAAACCAAATGAAACTATGAGTTTGTATTGTGACAATACGTCAATAGCAATTGCTCACAATCTTGTGCAACATGATAGAACAAAACATGTGGATATTTATAAACATCTCATTAAAGAGAAGCTTGAAGCTGAAATAATTTCCTTTTCCTTTGTAAGATTAAAATTGCAGTTGACTACTATTCTCACCAAAAAAGTGTCAAGCAGAGTGTTTAATGATTCTCTATTTAAGTTGGAAATGTATGATATTCATGTACCAACTTAAGTGAACATGTTAAGATATATCAAATATTCTGTTAATTATAATTTAAAACAAAATCATACAACCCTCAAATATAGGATAAGAATAGTAAAGGTTGGATTTTGAAGTTTTAAGAAAAAACTTCAGATAGAAAAACACAACCAAAAGTTAGTCTTTATCTGAAATTTTGAAATTTCTAGCAGAAAAAAAGTTTCATTCGACTAAGAAAATATCCAAATATCAACATGAGAGATAAGTGTGAAATATACCGTGAGTTATATTTCTTTTGGCTTTGAGCTGATTAATCAGAATAATGAGTTTGTAATTTACAGTTTTTTTCCATCCACGAGGCATAGTATCTTGACAAACTGAGAAACAGATAAAATAATAATAGAAAGAGGAACATGTACAACAGGAGACAGTAATTTAATCAAGCACCATGTATGGCCATCGAGAGAAAACGTATCCGAGTACAATTTCTTGGAGTCTAACGTGGAAAAGTTCCTAATGGTCCATGTAAACTTCCGAAACACTTTATCCTTTGTATTCTGATTCTCCATTCAGTAACTTCTAAGCTTCAAACGTAGCACTGACAAAAACAAACAATATTGATTTTGAGTTAGGAAGGTCAAACGATTGAGTATCCATGAGAATAGTAGAAAACCATATTTGCTTATGTATGAGAATATGAATTTAGGGAAATAATGGCAGCTTCATGTGAGTAACATTAACAATGAAGTATCAAAGATAGCTCTAAAAGAGACAATTATGGATATAACATGGCATATATAACTACACTAAATGAGTGCCACAGACCCGCCCTTACAGCAACCATAGGAACTTCGAAAGAAAAAGAGATTGATAACTTGCGATGAAGGTTTTCAAAGCTATGTAATAATTTCTCCAACGAAACTTATAAATAAAAATCTTATTTTAAATTAAAAATATATATATTTATTCTTAAATTAAAAGAAGTTGTTTACATAAACCTTCTTTACAATTTAGAAAATTGAAGCAATAATTTTATAAGAAAATATTATTGGATTGCATATTGAGAAAAGTGTTGGAAGTTGTTTTTACATTATTCAATTATGTTTTCCAATATTCTGGAAATTGAACCACACCAGGATAATATTATAATGGTTTAATGTCTCAATAGGTCTTTATTTTCGTACAGAATCTCGTCCCTTTCTTTTTCGACGTCTCAATTGAGTCCTTAATTTTGTAAAATTGAATCAAATAAGACCTTTCCGTCAAATTGAGATGACGCCATTAGGAAGGGTATGCTGACAGTGTAGTTTTTTATTACCTGGCATTAAAAATCATGACTGAATTGTATTTTTTTATTCTTGAATTGAAAAATGAAATATACAAAATATACTTCATTTTTTAATTTAAAAATTAAAAAAATACAATTCAGTCACATTTTCAATGCCACGTAATAAAAAACTACACGGTCAACATACCCTTCTTAACGACATCATTTCAATTTGACGGAAAGGCCCTATTTGATTCAATTTTAAGAAAATAAGGACTTGATTGAGACGCCTAAAAAGAAAGGGACCTATTTGAGATTCTTGACGAAAATAGAGACCTATTGAGACATTAAATCTATTATAATTAATAGTCATTTATCATTCAATATACTATCCTTAATGTATCCTTAATATCATTGTATATTAACTAGAATTTCACAATCCCATATTTTTTTAATCTAAGAAATAAGAAGATGGTACAATATAATAATATGTTATTCATAAAAAAATTGAAGTACAAATATCTAAATATAGGACTCGAAACTTAATTAAAAAAAATATACATGTAATAAAAGATAAATGTTAATATATGTGATAGTAAATACTTTAAGAAAACACTAGTTTTTGGGGAAAACTTTTGTTCGTGAGAAAATTTTCCTATAGATAGAGTAGTTTAAAAAGGAGAATTTATTCATGTGCACTCAAAATTTATTAATTAATTCTTGTTTCAGAATAACAATTTATATTTATTGTACAATTGTTTTTGAATTTTATTCGGAAATTTATTTTCCAATCTAGAGACCCTTTTACTATTTTGGTAGAGGTCAAATTTTCATCATGTTTTTATTTTAATTTTGCAAGTTGTTTGAAGAATCAAACTTTTAGCAGCATTTTTGTTACTACTTGGATCCAAAACATAGACATTCAGAAAGTGTCAAGATATGAGTGAATTAGAGATCCTGATACATATTCTCGAGGGTTGGAATAAAAAAAAAATCATTTGTAAAAGATTTTATGCTTCTAAGTAAGAGAGTTTGAATTGAGTAAAATAAGGTGCGTATGAAATATTGTATTTCTTGATGAAATATTATGCGTATTTATTATATGAATCTTATGACTTATGTGATAAAAATATATAATATCAAGATGATATTAAATAATATCAAAATTAGTGTTATCAAAATAGAATCATCAAGCCCGACCTGATTTGGTCCATCACGGGTTAGTCACTTAGTGATTTAATTCAACACGACTCCCTTATTAGGAAGTCAAACAAATTTGAACTCAGTCTAACTCACTATGAGTTGCTAGGTTAAACGGGTTAGGTTACTTAATTACAAGTTTTTCTTTCAATTAAAAAAAGTAACAATTTTTTTCTAATTCAAATCTAAATAAATTTTAATTCAAAATGATGTTAAACTTCAAAGATAATTCAAAATAAAAACAATACGATACAATCCAAATATAATCCAAAACCATCTTAACCTCCAAATACAATAAAAAAGCAAGCACTAAAAGCAAAACAAAAAAGTATCTAACATTGATCATTTTTGTGTCACTTATCCATTTATATAAGACTAGAGTCTTGTAAGGATAAACCCATAATATTTTGCTCTCTTAAAGTATCTTCTTATTTATCTCGATCTACAATATAATAAAAAAAATTGTTAACTAATATATTAAAAAAATTAGATGGGTTTGTAAGTCAACTCGGCTTATCACAGGTTCAATCCAAATGAGTCAGGTTCTAAGTGAATCAGGTTCAAATTAACCCTATTAAAATTTCAAATTGTTTTTCAATCCAACTAGTATAAACCCGTGGTTGGCCGGATTGGCTCACAGGTTCCAATTTTGACAACACTAATCAAAATAATATCTTATACCATATATATGATAATTAACACAATAATAATAATAATAATAATAATAAGGTTTAATCATTCTGATAGTTCATATTTTCGGTGATTTTTTTTAATTAGGTCCCTCATTTTTTCTTTTTCTCAATTGAGTCCCTATTTTTGAAAAATTGAAGCAATTAGGTCACTGTCGTTAGTTCTGTACTAACACCGTTAAAAAGGGTGACACGTGTCAGATCGTGATTTTTTTGAATTTTTTAAATATATTTTTAATTATTTTTATTTTTTTTAATTTATTTATTTATTTTTTTTTAAAAAATTGCCACGTGTCAAGTTGACATTGAGCCACGTGGCAATGACAATGTGAGGTGGCACTATCAGACCACGTGTCATTAGATTTGTCTCAATTTGGTCCCTATATTTTTAATTTGTCTCAATTTGGTCCCTGTATTCTTATTTTATCTTAATTTAGTCCTATTTTTTTAAAAAACTACACAATTTTGTTTCTCTCCAAGTTCAAACAAAATTTTATTTGTATATAAATCTTTATAAAGAAATTTATACAAATTAATTTTTTTATTAGAAAAATAAAAAAATTACAAACTAACATATGACACATTTTTATTTATATAGTAGTAAAAAAATCATTTAACCTAAATAATATGAATGAGTAACCTATAAAAGTTAACATCTCAATAATAAATATTTTTGTGAAGGTAATNTACACAAGTATAGTCTCAATATTTTCTCAACAATTCACAAAAAGTTTCTAGAGTTAAATATTTCGATTTGAAATACATCATTACTAATAATTTGCTTAACAGAAACAAATTTAAAGACAAAAATTTGGAAAATGTACATACCATATTTTATTTGGGAAGGAACAAATTTTTTTAAATGTTTAAAGAAATTAGGACTAAATTGAGACAAAATAAAAATACAAGACCAAATCGGAACAAAATAAAAATACAGGACCAAATTGAAACAAACGCAATGACACGTGGCACTGTCAGTGCCACCTCACACTATCATTGCTACGTGGCACAATGTCAACTTGACACATGGCAAATTTTATTTTTAAAAGAAAAAAATAAAAAATATAAATAAAAATAATTAAAAATATATTTAAAAAATTCAAAAAAAATTCACGAGTTGACACGTGTCACCTTTTTAACGGTGTTAGTGTTAGTACGAAACTAACGACAGTGGCTTAATTGCTTCAATTTTTCAAAAATAGGGACCCAATTGAAAAAAGAAATGACCTAATTGAAAAAAGTCACCGAAGAAAACATACTTTTTTTTTTCTTTTTTTAATCGAAGATATCAAAACCACCGCCTATATCCCACAAAATAATCCACCACAAATAAAAACTAATAAAGAGACCCCCAATTCCATAAAAAGTCGTCGTGGCCCCTTGTGGAATAAATGGAAAGTTACTAATTTCCTCAGAAAAAATAAAAGATCCATATCGAGATAACTGGAAATTGCAACCAACAATAACCCCAAAGAACCTAACAAAATGATAAAGGCTGAAAAGATATTACTTATTTTTCGAGACCATGTTATAGAATAGATAAGTACTTCTTTTGATTTTTTTTTTTAAATATTCATTACCCCCTCTTTTTATTTTTAAGAATAATAATTGTGAAATAAAAAACCTCAGAACTATCAGAATGATTAAACCTAATAATAATAATAATAATAATAATAATAATAATACTAATACTAATAATAATAAATAATAATAATAATGTGATACTTGATATACCATATATTATGTATATATATATATAATATCAAATAATATCATGACGTAATCATTTAGTCATATATTTTATTAATATATGGATATAATAAATATATATATATATATATATATATATATATATATATATATAAAAGAATATTTTCTTACAATTTTATGTTAGTAAAGTTGAATGGACTCGCCATATTACTTAAAATGTTTGATGAACCGTAGTACAATTTTTTTTTCTAGTTTTATAAATTTATATATTTATTAATAATAAATTATTTTATTAGAAATTTAAACTTTTTTATACACTAATGTGAATATAAATTTTTAAAATATATTTAATTTTATATTTATAAATTAATTGGAGATACAAAATTTGAAGACAACTATAATAAATAAGATAATTTCACTAATGAAAAAAATTGAAATATATGATTAATTATTATGACAATTGTAGTCCACTTGTCATAGAAAATTGATAGATGAAATTTTGTATTAAAAGTTATAGTTATTATGACGGGTAAAAGAAGACCTGTCGTAATAAGTTGGCCAGTGACGTTTTCGTAATAAAAGTAACACTTGTTATGACTGATAAAATGAGACCTTTCATAATAAGTGAAAAGGGAAAACTTAATATGACAAGTGTAGTGGACTCAGTGACAAAATTGAAATTATGTACAAAACTTATTATGGCAGGTTTAAAAAGACAAGCCATAGTAACACTATGCCATGATTGTTAGTTCATCACCTATCATTATCTCTAAATCAGAAACCCTAAGGGATTAAGTTTCCTCTTCCAACCAAATCTCCTGCCAAGAGCTCCACCTTTTTCTCCCTCAAGTAAAACTTTTCGCGATTAGCTAGCAGCTGCTAGAACTTTTGTCGCAACTCCAACAATTAAACATTGTCGAGCCTCTTGGAGCCTACTGTCAGCCCCGTTGTCGCCACCGACAGTATTGACAGTGTCGTTTTCACGAACGAGGAAAGTGCAACTTCTCCTTTTCTCCCCGGCTCCTCCTCTTTTCATGGTTCCTCCATTGCTACTCATCTCATGGTTGGCCATAAGCACTGCTGGTGACATTCACGGGCCAACTCCAGAAGTGTCATTGACTTCTATGACGACTCAACTCATTTTATTGACCCTCTCGCACTTGACAAAACTGTTACCCAAGGCCATCAGTTCACCTCAGCTTTCGTTTGAAACTCCAACTCACCAAAGACATCACAATTAAAACATTACCAAAAACACCTTGGCTTCACCGCGCTTCCTTGTATTATGATTTTCTATTCTTTCCTTTTCTTTGTTTGCAAGAATTTGAGTTTTTCTAGTTTAACTATGTTGTGAATGGGTTTTCGGTATTGTGAAAATGGGTACTAAATGTTATAAAGTATTAATAATCCGCGAGTAAACCGCGACAGATAGTTACTATCTGCGGATATTTACTATCCGCGGGTAACAGATAACGGGTATTAAAATACCCACTTCTAAACGGGTCGGATACGGGCAGTATACTACCTGACCCGTTGATACCTGTTACCCGTAAAAAATAAAAAGAATTAATTTATATATTTTTTAATTAAATTTAACTAAAAATAAAATTAATTTATATTTTATTAAGTTAAATTTAATTAAAATTAATTTTTAATTTATATTTAATTTAATTTATATTATATTATATTTTATATATATATATATATATATATATATATATATATATATTGTAATTTTATTTAAATTTTATTTTAGAATGTATAAAATAATTTTTTTGTGGATATCTACGAGTTTTGAAATATCTGCTGATATTTTTTAAACGGGTATCCAACAGGTAGTGAATCGAGTTGTGAGTAAACACTATCTATACCTGACCCAACCCATTGTCATTCCTACAATGGTGTAAGAGTGAATATTAAAATTGTATTTAATTATGTTTGCACCAGAGGCGTAATGTATTTATTATACACAGCGCATGACAAGGAAAGAAAGCAAAAGTAGAATTAACAGAATTTTGAATTTTGTAAAGCTCTAACTATCAGAGACTTGATTTATATACTCCTAACATGATTGGGTTATTAGGATTGCAGTGTTCAGCATTGAGGGGATTTCAATCTACACAAGGTAGGTTAACGGTGATCATATTTTTGAAATGTTATGACTTTGACACTCTGCCACATCATTAAAATTTACACAAATTTTGCACAAGTCACACTGTGTCACATTATTAAAATTTAATCAACAAGCCAAAATACAAAAATTTTAACTTTGTCTAATAATTGACTCAATTTAAAAAAAAATAATAACCTAATTGGGATAAAAAAATAAATACAAAAACCTATTTAAGATGATTATCCACAAATAAGTTTTGTATATTTTTTAGATTCAATAAAGACAATCTTATAACGTTTTTGTTATAATTTAAAGTTTTCTTTATAAAAAGTGATCTGATTAATATTCAGAAAGGTAAACCTGGTACAAACGCGAGTACTGCATACTCTTTTACTGATAGAGATGTGAATAGAAAAAAGAAATTACCCTTTAAATATAGCTACGAAAATATAAAATTATTATTTAAAAACTAGAAATAAGATGTAAAATCTGTAGTAAAATTTATATATATAAAAGGAAATTCATCACTTACCCTCTTACAAATTCATATTAAAAACTCACATGCTGACGTGCATCCAAAAGCCTATACACACCAATAAAAATAATATCTCCTTAACGCAACTTTTATCTCTAATTAGATTTGCTACTTGTAAGTTCCTTAGTTATATTATAATATTTTTTTTTTCTTTTCCCTGTTATAAAACGGTCTGGTCAGCTCGAGAAGCTATCAATGAACATATACACGAAAAGTTAAATATCAATTTCACACTTTAATGAAGATTAAACACATCCGTAGCAGCTATTCAACACAAAGAGAATAAAATTATCATATTCAATTCAGGTCAAATAAGTTCAAAAAAAAAACTCATATGGATGATTAGGAGAAAATCTAGATGTTGATAAAATTAAAAAGAAAATATATCCATTACCTATAATAAATTATTCAACAAAGAATAATCATGAATCATGTTTACCATATCCAAGTTCAGCATCCAAATCACATCCTTCAAAGCCTTCTTTTGCTTTCAACAAGTCTCTTGTTATTTCTAGATTTACTTCTGCTTCAATCATTTTTGTTCTCAAAGTCTTTGATTCTCTCTAAAATAGTCACATCCTTCTCCAAAATAGTTACATTCTCCTCCAACCTTTTGATAGCAAGAACTTTCTGAACACAAGTTTTCATGTCCAATGCAAATTGTACATGAGGCTTCAACCATGCCAAATCAAATCCACATGTCTCAACTTCCTCCCATAAATTTTGGAGATGATTGCAAGCATCATCATCCATGTCTCTAACCTTTTTAGTGTTGAGAAAATGAAGAATTCTACCCAAAGCTATAAAAGCCCATTCAATAAATTTTTGACTTTTTCTTTTCTTACTGTCAATAAGAGAAGGATATCGTGAACAAACTTCTTCCAATAGAGGAATATAATTCACCATCTCATCAAATGATGAGGTTGAAATCATTTCTGTGAGAACCCAAAAATATCTATATATATTTTTAAAACATAAATAGAACTTTAGAACAATTCCTAACTCAGTTTTTCAGAAAAACACTTTCTCTCTCTAATGGCCAAAAT
>NC_028352.1:21689380-21693421 GCF_000741045.1 Vigna radiata var. radiata | reverse complement strand
TCCGGACGAGTCTAAGTCTAACATCACTTAATGAAACTAAAACTTATAACCTGATAACCTTATTCGATTAAGATTATCTCACTTGTATGTCTAATCTTTCCTAGTTGGTTTTTATTTGACTTGTATTTTCTTTTGAATTCTAGCTTACCCTTGCTTTGTTTGCTGCTTGTTCTTGTTTGTGCTTGTTTTCTTTTGCAATGATCATCCTAATTGGATGTGAGCAGAGGTTTCAGAAGCCCCATTGGAGCAACTTCTAGATGTACCAGATATCTCAGACACTGCTGATGCTGCAGAGTAGTGTAGCTCAGTTATCATTTATTGTACATAACTTAGTTTTAGTTTCTTTTGCTTCTTTTGAAAGACTCTATGCCATATGTAGAGCTTACATCATATTTTGGATGACTGTATTATATACACTTCATCTGATAANTCTCTTGACTGCTTTCTATTATTATAATATGTTGCATTCCACTTGATATGAATTATACACATATTTTGGGGATGTTACATTATGGTATCAGAGCAGTTTGTCTTTAGGATGACCTGTGAGTTACAGGTTTGTCATGTCTTTCCTGTAGAAAGATGAGTCTAAATGATTCGTTATACCATTTTATCCAAGTCTAGATGATCAAACTTTAAGATATAATCCAAAAGTTTTGAGAACAGAGAATGTCTTGATAGAAGTAGTGAGGGTGCACACTCATAACTTTTACCAAGGATGGTATCTTTTCTCAATTCTGATTTTAAATTAGAACTCTTCTATTTATCTTATTTTCATACCGTTCGGTTTCGTAGAAACTATTCAGTCTTATACAAATCCTTCGTGACTGAACGTTCTCTATTGGTTACCTTTCGATCCAATAAATTCAATTTTGTCTTTAAACATGTTGTCTCAGCTTCGCTATACTCAACTTATGTTTGGACTCTTCTGTAAACCGTTCGATCTTATACCAGTTTCTTTATGACTGAACGTTTTTTTTTATTGTTGTTACCGTTCGGTCATTACTGTCAAACTTTCATTATAACTTGGCTATGATGATTCGGCCTTCGGCTGTAATCAGCGTTTGGTTTATATAGTGTCCTCGTTTCCCTAATGGTTCTTTCTTCCTTCATATTCAAGAGATGGCATCTAGGTCTCCTCCTCCCTCACCTACGAGTATGAATGCACCTAACTCAATGAGATTGATGGAGTCAATCATCACAATCATGCAACAACAAATGTCTCATTAGTACAACCAAACATTGTAGCTCTACAACAGTTAAAGGTCGCTCGGTTGTCAATTAACGCCGCTCGGGTATCAGCAGAAGCTTCTTAGCGTCATTGTTTGGATATGATGAGAAATGCTAGAGCTACGGTAGGTCACTCTCTTTCTTTATCTCATCATTCTCAAGAATGGATTTTAGAGAGTTTCCTACAACACTATCTGAATAAGTTAAATGGGAAGGAAGTGTAGTCCAGATGAGATCGACCAGTGGTTTAGAGCAGAATTAAGAAGTGTACATTAGAAGTCAGAAATTCCAAGTTGAGAGAACAAGAAGTTCTTGAAGAGAACTAAAGTATAGTAAGAGTATTTGGGCTAAGAGATAATTAAAAGAAGATGGATGAGTCTGAACAACAAGCGGATTTGTTATATTCAAATTTAGTAGGATGTTCCAAGATTTGTGGTTCGTTTAGAAGAAAGATTTGGTCATTGGCTGAGATGAAAATTTCAAGGGTTAAAGGAAAGGGTGCAGTGGAATGTTAGTTTGGTAGGAAAGCATAAGGTTAGAGAACGAAGAATATGATGAATGAAGAATGAAGAAGAAAAGTTTTTGAGAAGATGACAAAGAGTAGTTATAGTGTAAGTTGTTTAAGAGGGTATCGTGAACAATCAGAGAATCGAGATTTATTGAGACGATCAAAGTTTTGGAAGTTGTATGTCGTGGTATAGTTCGTTTTCTTCAGGTGTGGTTTTAGGATGATGTTCAGTGAACGGTTGAGTTGGATCAAGAGAGAAGTGAATATGGATGTTGAATTACAAAAGGTAGTGAGTTGGTAATTTCAGATTAAGTCAAAGAATTAATGTGGCGGGTTAAAGGTATTTTGGGGTTTAGAAGATTTCAGGCAAGGTTTGTATTTCGATGATTCTAAGTTGAAAAGAGTAGTTATTGAAGAAAGTTTTAAGTTAAACTGTCAATGATGGGTACCTGAAGAATTCTAAGTGATGTGACGTGTGTGGAATCGATATAAGAGTTCAGAATTAAGGTTTATAGAATGCGATTTCTTGGCCAGGAATGAAAGCAAGGGTGATGCCTAAGGTGTAGTTGAGGGAAAGATGGATAACAAGTGTCATGGGGATTCAGTGTGTATGTTGAAGCAAGCGAAAATGGTGTAGTGTTGTTTTTCCAAGGTTTGAGGTGTGACCAAATGAAAGGTTTGATTAGTTCAAATCATACTGGGTATTTATAGACATCAAAAGAAGTGTTATGTTTTGAGACGGAGAAGACGAAGGGTTGTAGGAGCCAAAAGATGTTAGCAAGGACAAGTGGATAAGAGAGGATAAATCTTTATGGTATGTGGACTCAGTGTAGTGATAAGAAGAACTACAAAGTCGAAGAACCTCATAAGAGAAATAGAGGACAAGTTGGGAAAGTCTGGTATAAGTCTTAACAATCAGGAATGGTTTCGGCCATGTTCGTTTTGTGGAGTAGAAAATAGTGTCGAGGAAATGAATGACAAGGCTATCATGGAAGAGAAGAGTATCAGGGTTTTGGCAAGGTCGTGGAAGTTTTGAAGAAGTTTTTTTTCAAGGGTGGTCATTTTCGGGTTATAGTTGTCATGAAGAAGCGTTCTTTGAGTCAACCAGTGAGCAAGGAAGTTTAAGGATCAGAGTAGCGCAGCGGACGGTGACGAGCATGTTACTATCAGTAATAGGTATGCATGAAGACTTTTTATAATTGTGGATTGGTGGTTTGTGAGGGACGAGTTCTTTGGAATAGTATTGGCGTTGTTATGTGATAATGAATTGGGAGTGTTTGATAATCTTCAAGAATCATAAGTGAGTTCAGGTATGGAAGAAATAGGTATCAGGCAGAGAAGATAAGTGGGCCTACGATTTCAGGTTACAAAGTCAACTTTAAAGTGAGGAAGTATTAATGGATGTGGAACAAGAAGAGTGAGTCATGGGTGAAGGTAGAATCTCAGAGACCGAACAGAAATGGATTAGCTTTACCTTGGACTTCGTCATTTGTTTGACCGCTCGGTCAAGAGGTCAGGTTGTTATTAGAATAAAGTGGTCAGGTTGACAAGAGTGGTTACAGTATGGTCATCGGTTTGAGAAGCCAACATCAGGATTGGTTCCACTCTACATCAAAGAAGTGGTTCAGTTGCTTGGAGTGTCGTCTAGCAGTATTTCAGACAGAGATTCCAGGTTCGTCTCTCGGGTTTTGGCAATCAGGGAGAACCAGCGGGACAACCAGTTGGAGTTTTAATCAGCTTAGTCATTACTAGACGAGCGATCCAGTCTCTACTCGATCTTAAATCTAAAATATTTACTACCCCTTCTTTGGCCTACTCGCCAATAAATTATACTTTCTTCCCTAAACTGTTAACGAACTTTATCACCATTTTATTATTATTTACTAAGCAGAATTTTGTTTCTACTATTAACCCTCTGTCGTCCGGTATTAATATTATTGTTCGGTCTTCTCTTCAGCTTTTTGGCTTCTTTATTTAAACATTACCATTTGGTCATTAACTTCAGAATTTTCATTCAAACCCACAATCTCCCATCATCATTCGGCCCCTTACTACAATGAAACTATTTGGTTGAGTAGCGAAAGGGTAGCATTATAGAGAGTCTACTTTAGTATTTTAAAGGAAAAATCTATCAGTCTAGTTAAGGTTATTTAGGATTTCGGAACAAGTGACCTTACCTGGAAATTTGAAGAGGTCATGAGGAAATTACTTCCTCATCTACACTCTAGTGAATCTTAAATTTTCGAGGACGAAAATTTTTGTTGTTGGGGAGAATGTGAGAACCCAAAAATATCTATATATAT
>NC_028352.1:21668768-21687370 GCF_000741045.1 Vigna radiata var. radiata | reverse complement strand
GATTATCTCACTTGTATGTCTAATCTTTCCTAGTTGGTTTTTATTTGACTTGTATTTTCTTTTGAATTCTAGCTTACCCTTGCTTTGTTTGCTGCTTGTTCTTGTTTGTGCTTGTTTTCTTTTGCAATGATCATCCTAATTGGATGTGAGCAGAGGTTTCAGAAGCCCCATTGGAGCAACTTCTAGATGTACCAGATATCTCAGACACTGCTGATGCTGCAGAGTAGTGTAGCTCAGTTATCATTTATTGTACATAACTTAGTTTTAGTTTCTTTTGCTTCTTTTGAAAGACTCTATGCCATATGTAGAGCTTACATCATATTTTGGATGACTGTATTATATACACTTCATCTGATAATTTTCTTGACTGCTTTCTATTATTATAATATGTTGCATTCCACTTGATATGAATTATACACATATTTTGGGGATGTTACAATTTCCAAGGGTAAAAGATTCTCAATCCTTTCAACAAGCTTATTGTTGATGTTCCTCACTGATTCATCAACTAGTTTCAAATGGTATAACCTATGAAGCAATATATAAACTTCAATTATACAAGTTTCATTTACAATGAATCCAGGATTAGAGTCCCAAAGTCCACAACTGAAATTCCAAATACAATCATCTGAATTGAACTTATGGTTAAATTCTGCCAAATTCAAGCATCAAGAGTTAGTTGCGTAATGAGTTTAAAACAAAAGCATTTGATCATCAAATAAATATATATTTCTTCAAGCAGCATATGACTATTATTTCATAAAATTAGTAGATGAGTGAGGGTGGAAGCATTTTGTTGCCGTTGTTGGTATAAAAATAATTCTCATATTGATAAAACTGGACAACACTGCACCTCTCTGTTTTGGTGACACTCACAAGCTCTCTTCCTCTTGTGTGCGGCACACAAGGTAGACACGTATTTCTTCTTCTTCTAATTGCATAGAAAATAACATCAAAATATCAACATGAGAGATAAATGTAAAATATACCTTTTATTATATTTCTTTCGTGATTGAGCTGATTAATCACAATGACTTTGAAATTTACAAGTCTTTCCCATCCATGAGGCATAGCAACATCAGTATCCAAAGAAATTGTCATACAATGCCCACGAATGTCTTTTGGATATAGAAGAAACTTCCTAAAAGCAAAGTTACCAAACTTAATGAGAAAAACGGATGAAATGGTAAGAAAGAGTAACATGAACAGTACGCAGTAATTTAATCACCACGTGTGGCCATCGAGAGAAAACGTGTTTTTGTGCAATTTCTGGGAGTTTAACTTGGTGAAGTTCGTAAGGGTCCATGTAAACTTCTGAAACGTTTTATGCTTTGTATTCTGATTCTCCATTTCAGTAACTGCTAGCTCTGACGAAGAACTTGAATGAAATCACACTTATAAAATTCTAATAAACTTTTGAGAAGAGTTTTGAAAGTTGTTTTTGTTAGAATAAACAAAACATTTTAAGTTTTCTGTTACAGTTTCAGATTGTGTGTATATAAAGCTGTAAATCACATACATTGAAGTTTTAATAAAATTTTGAGAACTTATTCAGTACCTGTGAGTGCCTTGTAGTTGATCTCTGTCTTTGCTCCGGCGTACGGTGGTTCTGGTGTGTGTGGTTGACGGTGAAGGTGGAATCCCTAGCAGAGCGTTGTGCTGTGTCCTCTCTCTACAAACATCTGATTTTCGTTTTCTCTCTCTTGATTACGTGGTACACCCTTTCTTAAAATTATCTTTGTGCTTTTCCGTTTTTGCCCTTAAGTCGAATAGTTTTTACATTATTGAGTAATGTTCATTTATACGTATGAAAATTTAGTAATAATTTTACTTTTACGAAATTCTTAGGAACTTGGGCCTTGGTAGACGCAGTTTATTAGATTGCGTATTGAGAAAAGCTTTGGAAGTTGTTTTTACATTATTTAATTTTGTTTTCCACTGGAAATTGAATCACACGTGAGAACTGTAATACCTCTATTGGTATAATAATATTTCAAAATATAATTGTTGACTTATTTAATATGTTTCATTACATGATATTATTTTACAAAATAATGTATACAATGATAACATTTATATTCTCTATGTAGGAGTCTTTTGTAGTCTTTTCACTCTTCATTTGTCTTCCTTCTTCATTCTTTAGTAATCTTTCTCTTTTTAGATGATTTTCTTCTTTCTTCTTCTTCAATTCATCTGTAAGTCTCTCTAAATGTTTATCCATAATCTAGCAATCAGAAATAACAAATAAAATTAAGACAAATTAAGTTGTTCATCACAAAACAAGTAAAATTATGACAGTGAGTTAAAACAAAACTATTGTTCCAAATGAACCTGTATTCTTGTGTCCTTTTCTTCCTTCATCACTTGTTCACCAGTTATATCAGGTGTTGACTTTTTTCTTAATATATACCATGAAATTTTAACAAGAAATTCCAACAACAATAGCAATTTAGAAACAAATATAAACACAAACAACAAAGTAATAGTGATTGGAAACATTTCTTTATTATTGTAACTTACTGGTTCATGATTATACTCATAACGGGTATTTTTTCAAGTTTTTCTCTACACAAGTAACATGCTAAAAGAGAAATTCTTTTGGCCCCACATAAGGAAAGATGTCCAAAGACATTGCACAAGTGCATCACTTGCTTAGAATCCAAGTCTAGAGCAATGCCTTATGTACTCTACACTCCCTTACTTGTTGCTTCAACTCCTTGGGTGGAAATTAGCATGAATTTTGTATTAGGACTTCCAAAGACTACAAGGGGTTTTGATTCTATTTTTGTGGTAGTTGATCATTTTAGCAAAATGACTCATTTGATACCATGCCACAAAATAGATTATGCAAGCAACATTACTAAGTTATTCTCTAGAGATGTGGTTAGACTTCATGGGCTACCTCGTGTTATTATTTCGGATAGAGACACAAAATTCCTTAGTTACTTTTGGAGGACCTTATGGTCTCGCATAGGGACTAAGCTTTCTTTTTCTACTACTTGTCATCCATAAACAGATGGTCAAACTGAAGTAGTCAATAAATCTCTACCCACCTTATTGAGAGTAGTCTTTAAAGGAAACCACAAATCTTAGGATGAATACCTTCCACATGTGGAGTTTGCCTAATAGGGCAGTTCACAGAACTACTAAAGTTTCTCCTTTTGAAGTTATCTATGGTTTCAATCCTCTCACGCCTATGGATTTAATACCTCTTCCTAATTCATTTGACTTTGTTCATCAAGAAGGGGTATCTAAATCCAAATTTATCAAAGAGTTACATAAGAGGATTAGAAACCAAATACAACAACAAAATGGGAAATATGCCAAGTATCATAATAAAAGTAAGAAAGAAATGATTGCAATAAAGGAGACATAGTTTGGCTTCACCTTCAAAAAGAAAGATTTTCCAAACAAAAGAAGTCCAAACTACGTCTCCTTTTAAGGTCCTAAGGAAGGTCAATAATAATACTTATCAATTAGACCTGCCTCAAGAATATAGTGTTCATTCTACCTTTAATGTGGCTGACCTTCACCTCTTTGCAGGAAATTTGACAAATAGCTCGGCCAAGCTCTAACACAACTTGAAAGCTTGTCATCAGTCTGTTTTCATGTAAAAAATAAAAAAATTTACTCTGTTTTCATGTGATATTAGACTTTCAGACTTTGACTGAGTTGTTTTAGATCTTGGTCAAACTATTTTACATACTGAGTTATATCATACCTTGATCGAACTATTTTTAAATCTTAACCGAACTTTGATTAGATTGTATTAGATATTAGTCAAACTGTATCAAGTATTAAATGAACTGAAGTAGACTTTGATGGAACTATTTTAGACCTTTTACGAAAATAGACAATCTCACTATTCAAGTTGTATGAATGGTGGTTGACTTCTTATAAAAGTCGTCATGGAGAAGACAAACTTCCTGTTAAAATCCTCATCACCGACTTTCACTTTTTAAATGTGTCATAATGTTTCATTTAATACATTTGTAATTTTTCTAAAATTTATTTATTTTCTTAATTTATGATTGAGATTTGCCGATAAAAAAAAATTTGAAGATAATCTATACTTTCTTTTATTGTGATGAGACATATTGTATATGATAAATAACACATAGCACTCTATATGTGTAGGAAGAAAAGAAATCCTACAGAAGGTGCTACTTATTCCAAAGACAGAAAACAGTATCTAAATATATGGATCTGTAATGTTAACCTAAACAAACTAAACACTTCCTTTGATAGCATCACTGTATTTGCTTTGACCGTCATTGAATCTGTCCCACAGCATGACTCCCCCATACTTGGAAGAACCCTTGATGGTAGGAAGAACCTGAGAGGTTAACACATCAGCAGGAATAAACCCACTTCCAGCAGCATCTGTAGAAGCTGGCACTCCCAAAAACAATTGCTTCGCCTGGCTTGAGGTCCACTGGTTCCAAGAACTTATGAGGTCGTTCGTGTTGCCACTCGAATACTGGCAAGGAGGGTTGTTGTAGAATTGCACCCACACAATGTCAAAGAGTCCAGTTTTGATGGCAGTATCCAAGTGAGCATCAGGGATCGGACACTGCGGTGCAGCAGTTAAGAGCAACTGTGAATTAAACCCTTTTAGGGCTCTTGCCAGATCATCCCAATACTGCCCGTTGCCTGCTTCGATGTCGAAATCGACACCGTCTAAGGTGGCGTCGCCCAGAGGACGGGAGCTCGACTGCCCGCCGAGAAAGTTGTTCCAGATGTAGTTGGCAACCTGTGTTGCGTCATCGGCGGAGCTGAGGGAGTAGCTGCCACTGGCGCCGCCTAATGACAGGAGCACTTTGATGCCTTTGCTCTGGCAGCCCTTGATCTGGTCGCTGAACACGTTGCAGTTGTTGATAGAGGGGTTGCAGTGGCCGGCAAGGTTGAGTTGCGGGGTCTGGCCGCCGCCGAACGTGGACAAGAATGCTATGTTGACGTATTGGTAGTTGTCGGTGTTGCATGCGTCGGCCAGGGAGCCCTCGTTGCCGTTTTGACCCCAGTAGACGGAAATTCCTCCGGCGTGGGAGGGTTTGAAGAAGGAAATGAACAAAAGAGGAAGTAACAGGGCTGAAAGTTGTTTGAGGTAAGCCATGTTAGGTTTGATGAGTGTGTTGTTTTGTGTGGTTGCTTGAAAGAATGTGTGAGGTGGGTATTTATAGGTGTTGGAAGGCATGCATGGAGAAAGAAAAATATTTTTCACACACTTAAATTATTTAATTCATTTTATATTTTATATATTATATTTTATATTTTTTTCTTAAAAAAATATAAAATTTTATACTTTTATACTTATTTTATTTTGGAAAATGAAATTTTAACACCATTTTTTGACACCATTTTGACACTGCACACGTGTCAAAATGTGGTTGGACGATTTCAAATTAAAAAAACAAACTTTTGTTTTTCTCTTCTAAATATACCCTTGCCTCAACTTTTTTAATTTGAAATCGTCCAATCACATTTTGACACGTGTGCAATATTAAAATGGTGTCAAAAAATGATGTTAAAATATCATTTTCCTTTTATTTTTATGTTATGTATTAAATGAATATAAGGTAGCGTGTCTTGTGGGGAAGAAATTTCTTGCATACGTCTGCGCAAGGAAAAAAGAGAGAAGCATGGAACTTTCAACATTCTCAACTTTGTGTTGGAAGTATACTCCTTTTCACAAATTTGTGGGTAGAGTTTAACGGGGTAATCGAACTCATTAAAAGCTAAAACTAGTCACGGTTATTATTACTCTATTAAAACAAATTGAAGCAAAATTATAGACAAAAATATGTATTTGATTACTTTAGTGTGAGTTAAAATTAATTTATTTATAAGTTAATTTGTAAAAAAGTTATATATCATTTTTTATTTTTATTATTATGGGATATACAGAGTTTCTTTTATATTCTTATGGAGAGATGCATTTCAACATTTTTTAGTTCGAAGTATGCTCTTTTTCATAAACATATGGGTAGTATTTAAGAGGAAAAAACAGCATTAAAAGCTAAAACTAGTATAGCCACAATTATCACTATATTCTTTTGTAAAAAAGTTTTGAAGCAAAAATGCAGAAAAAAAAAAGTATTTGACTATATAAGTTAAAATTAATTTGTAAAAAGGTTATATATAATTTTTTATTTTTTAAACTTACGGGATAGACTATGGAGAAGTTTTTTTTCATATTCTTCTCTCCTAGAAATTCCTATGGAGAAGCATGGAAATTTCAACCTTCTCTAGTTTGAGATCGAATTTTATGAAACATATGGGTAGAATTTCGAGGGGGTTTCGGGAGAGACAAAGAGGAGGAATAACTCTCATTAAAGGCTAAAACTAGTATTATCATCATTACCACTATTTTTTTTTAGAAAAAGTTAAAGATAAAATGTATTTGATTTCAAAATTAATTTATTTATAAGTTAATGGTTTAATCATTCTGATAATTCTTATTTTCGGTGATTTTTTTCAATTAGATCCCTTATTTTTTCTTTTTCTCAATTGAGTCCCTATTTTTAAAAAATTGAAACAATTAGGTCACTGTCGTTAGTTCCGTACTAACACTATTAAAAAGGGTGACACGTGTCAGCTCGTGATTTTTTTGAATTTTTTAAATATATTTTAAATTATTTTTATTTTTATTTTTAATTTTTTTATTTATTTTAAAAAAATTATCACGTGTCAATTTGACATTGAGCCACGTGGCAATCACAATGTGAGGTGGCACTGATAGTGCCACGTGTCACTATCAGACCACGTGTCATTAGATTTGTCTCAATTTGGTCCCTATATTTTTAATTTGTCTCAATTTGGTCCCTGTATTCTTATTTTGTCTTAATTTAGTCCTATTTTTTTAAAAAAACTAAACAATTTTGTTTCTCTCCAAGTTCAAACAAAATTTTAATTGTATATAAATCTTTACTAAGAAATTTATACAAAATAATTTTTTTATTAGAAAAATAAAAAAATTACAAACACACATTTTTATTTATATAGTAGTAAAGAAATCATTTAACCTAAATAATATGAATGAGTAACCTATAAAAGTTAACATCTCAATAATAAATATTTTTGTAAAGGTAATCTACACAAGTATAGTCTCAATACTTTCTCAACAATTCACAAAAAGTTTCTAGAGTTAAATATTTNGATTTGAAATACATCATTACTAATAATTTGCTTAACAGAAACAAATTTAAAAACAAAAATTTGGAAAATGTACATACCATATTTTATTTGGGAAGGAACAAATATTTTTAAATTTTTAAAAAAATTAGGACTAAATTGGAACAAAATAAAAATACAGGGACCAAATTGAAACAAACGCAATGACACGTGGTTTGATAGTGACACGTGGCACTATCAGTGCCACGTCACATTGTCATTGCTACGTGGCACAACGTCAACTTGACACGTGGCAAAATTTATTTTTAAAAGAAAAAAAATATAAAATATAAATAAAAATATATTTAAAAAATTCAAAAAAATCACGAGTTGACACGTGTCACCCTTTTTAACGGTGTTAGTACGGAACTAACGACAATGACCTAATTACTTCAATTTTTCAAAAATAGGGACCCAATTGAGAAAAAGAAAAAATGAGGGACCTAATTGAAAAAAGTCACCGAAAATAGGGACTATCAGAATGATTAAACCTAAGTTAATTTATAAAAGTTGTACTATATGATGAATTAGTTAATCACAAATTGGACGATTAATCATAGTTCGAATCTTCTAGTGAGCTACCAACGAATTATGTACCTATGACCGATCAATCAGCTACATATTGGACGATCAACCATAGCTCGGATCATCTAGTGAGCCACTAACGAAGACGACTGACTACCAAGCAAATCGGTCAGTCATGAATCAAATCAAGTACATTAAACCTAATGTTGATAAACTTAAGAATAAAGTATGATTACACACAATTAGGTCATAATTAGGTCAATGTTAATCAAAACTCCACTCCGAAACCTATAAATAGAGACTTCGAGTAAGGAGGTAAGTTATGTGCATTTACTATTATATTAATTGCTAACTACCAAACATTGAGCTGACTTTGACATTAGAATGTCTTCTATAGGTACCCTCTGAGCGGTTTAGACGAACGACAACTTACTTCCTAGACAACATTTGGACTTCAGATGACCTCACATCACCTGATCCATTGACCTTGACCTTTGATAACGCTGTTTTTGACAAGATTAAATTAATAAACTATTAAACTATGACAACTTTAGTATTGCTAAGATAGTAGCCAACAAAATAGAAAGTGTAAATTCAACCCTATGTTGTCTTCCAACGAACATAGAATTTAGTCTTAACAAATTAGTTCTTATGAGCACTGTATGAAAGGGTTAGTAAAACAAAAACAATAAAGAAGATACAGATCAATAAAAGATTAAAGAATAAAATAACAAAAGATAGAAATAAATAAATTTATAAAAGGAATTAAAAAGATAAAAACAATGATAAAGAAAATAGGTTGATTTCATTGCTTTTTCAAAATAGGATTTATCATTGGTTATCTAAATATTATTATTCAATTAATTATCGTCTTAGACTTTCAAATTAATCAATGTAAATTCTCATTTAATTTGTTGGCATTCTCACTCTTAACCAAAGTACATTCTCAATTAAAAGTAAGAACTTTGTAGATTAATCATAGTAAATTTAACCAAAGTATATTCTTAATTAAATATTACTATGCCTAATCAAGTCTATTCTTTTACCTCTTATATCAAGTAAAAAGCTAATTAACCAAAGTACAGATTAATCATGGTAAATTTAACCAAAGTACATTCTCAATTAAATATTACTATGCCTAATCATGTTTATTCTTTTACCTCTTATATCAAGTAAAAAACTAGTTAATCAAAGTACATTCTTGTTTAATTCTTGTTAAAGTTTTTACCACTAATCAAAGTACATTCTCAATTATATTGGCAAAAACATATTTATTCACATGAAAGTTTCTAACTTCAATCAAAGTAAATTATCAATTAAAAGTAAAAACCCTTAGACTCATATATATGATTGATATGTTATGTAGATTTAACACCATGCTAACTTGTTATGATGTAAAATTCATTATTGTTACTTGATTAAGAAGCAAAAGACATAGATAAAAACAAATCACACAAGAATAAAAAAGAACAAACAAATTTATTCATCAAACCATAGAATCCAATTAAGAAATTATAATAGAAGCAACCTCAGAGGCTTAACACTCCATGGAATGTAGAAATAACATGAAAATAGAAGAAGAGGAGGTGGGGAACATGAGAGAAGAGAGAGGATGAAATTTGAACCCCCAAAGAGTTCTTAAGCTCCACTAATGTGTTTTCCTAAGTCTATTTATATAGAATTGGTTTGGGCTTTGTTTTAGGCTTTTTTGTTGTTGTAATCTTCTTTATGATAATGTAATGAGGATTACTCTCTACACCACCTCAGATTGCTCCCTGCACCACCACATTTTTGAAAAATTCAAAAACTATCCTTTATATTTTAAAAAATCATACACTCCAAATTCTTTTCCTTTAACGGATGTCCGTTAAAGAAAAAAATTCTTCAACAGATATACCACATCCATTAACGAATGTGGCCACATCTGTTCAAGCTTTATGCTTTTTTTTTATTATTTCTTTTTAGTTTTTAGTTTATTAATTTATTGTATTTTAAATTAATATATAAATATTATTTAAATTTCTTTTAAATTTGTTATGTAATTATATATAAATTAATTTTATTTTATTTAATGAAATAATTAATATTAATTTAATTTAATTATATTATTTTTTAATTAATTATAACTAATAGATATGCCACATCCATAACGGATGTGTCCATATCCGTTTATGTTTTTTTTTTTAAATTTTAGATTATTAAAATATTATATTTTAAATTAATTTATAGATTATTTAAAAAAAAATTATTTTTCTATAATATATTACGTAAATTAATTTTATTTTATTTAATTAAATAATAATTATTAATTTAAGTAATTTCATTTTTGTTTTACTTTAAATTATTAAATTACTAATAATTATTTAATTAAATAAAATAAAATTAATTTACGTAATATACTATAAAAAGTAAAAAATTTAAATAATCTATAAATTAATTTAAAATATAATATTTTAATAAACTAAAACCTTAAAAAAAAACATAAAACTTAAACGGATGTGTAACAGATATGGCATATCCATTGAAGAATTTTTTTTGAAGGGATGTCGACATCCGTTGAAAAACTGGGAGTGTGGGATTTTTTTAAATGTAAAGGACAATTTTGAAATTTTAAAAAAAGTGGTGGTGTAGGGAGCAATCGTTGTAGAGATCTAAAAATATTTGAGAATGATATTTGCTAGATTAAAAAAGATTTGACAAATATTATCTTGATATTTATTGATATAGTTAAATAAGGTAATTATTTAACGATATTAAATAAAATATCTTAATATATATTTTCCAAAATTATCTTTAATCATAAATATTTATCAATTATCAAAGTCCTTTTAGTGAAAAAAATAGAGAACACTTGCAAGATCCAATTTCTGTTGTTTGTTCCCTGTTCTTGGCTTAGCCAAATTTCTTCACTTTTTTATGCTATGAAATTAATGAATGAAAATTGAGCAATAAAGTGCAATTTCAGAATGCTTTTCAAACTTATTGTGCACAACTTTGATCTAGAATGTCTAGTTCATTTCTAATTGTATAAAAAATTTCCTTTAACAATGGTTTTGTAAAGATGTCAGCCTAGTGTAAAATATCTACAAATTCAATTTTCACTTCACCCTTTGAGACACGATCTTTAATGAAATGATGTCTTATTTCTATATGCTTTGTTTTTTAATGTGGAATAGGATTTTTGGTCAAGTTCATTGCATTGGTATTATCACATTTTAAAGGTATTTGGTCTAAGTAAATGCCATAATCCTCCAACTGACTTTTAATCCAGAGAGATTGAGCACAACAACTTCCAGCTGCAATATATTTGGCTTTTGTGGTAGATAATGCCACATAAGCTGATTTCTTTCAATGTCATGTGATCAATGAGCATCTGAGTAAAGACAAGTACCAATGGTACTTTTTCAATCAAGCTTGCAGCCACCAAAATCAGAACCGCTATACCCTTCTAAGGATATATTAGCACCCCTAAGATACCACAACCCTATTGTTTTAATTCCTTTAAGATACTTCATAATTCTTTTTACAACAGTTAAGTGTGATTCTTTTGGACAAGACTGAAATATAGCAGATAAACATATGTTATGCATTATATCTGGACGGCTAGCAGTCAAGTATAGTAAAAAACCAATCATACCTCAATACATTTTCTGATCAACGTCCTTACCTTTCTCATCTTTATCAAGATAACAATTAGTGGCCATTGTAGTTGCAACTTCTTTCAATTCATCAATTTTAAATTTCTTTAAGAGGTCAACACAATGATGGATGAATACACCTACATTCCCTTGTTTTACTTGCAGTCTAAGAAAGTAATTAAGTTCTCTCATCATTGACATCTCAAGCTCCTCCTGTATATTTTTAGAAAATTCCTTGCACAATAGAGGGTTAATATATCAAAATATTATATCAACATATATTTGTACAAATAATAGATATTTTCTATATTTTTAATGAATAGAGTTGAATCAACTTTACCTTTTTGGAATTCCTTTTTAAGGAGGAATTCACTCAACCTTTCATACCAAGAGCGTGGAACTTGCTTAAGGCCATAAAGTGTTTTCTTCAACTTAAAAATGTGATCTGGAAATTCAAAGTCTTGAAAGTTAGGTGGTTGTTCCACAAATACTTCTTCCTTGATGTAGCCATTTTGAAATTCACTTTTCACATCCATTTGGTAAAGTTTGAAGTTAAGCATTGATGCAATGGCAAGTAGGATTCTTATTGCTTCAAGTCTGGCCATAGGTGCATAGATCTCATCATAATCGATGCCTTCTTCTTGGTTGTGTCCTTTTGTCACAAGTCATGCTTTGTTCTTGATGATAACTCCTGAATCATTCATTTTGTTTCTAAAGACCCACTTTGTTCCTATCACTTTTTGAGCATTTTTCCTTGGAACAAGTTCCCACACATTGTTCCTCTTGAATTGGTTTAATTCTTCTTGCATTGTCAAGAACTAGTTTTCATCTTTCAACTACACCATTTTGTTGTAGTGTTCTGGGTGCAGAGAAGTTGTGTGATATCCCTTGTTCATCACAAAAGTTCTTAAAGTTTTCATTTTGAAACTCTCTTCCATGATCACTTCTAATTCCCTTTATTCTAAGCTCTTTCTCGTTTTTAATAATAGAATCAAATTTCTTAAAAATTCTTAATGTATCACTCTTAGATGCAAGAAAGAAAGTCCAAGTGAACCTAGAATAGTCATCTACAATAACAAGAGCATAAAAATTTCCTCCTAGACTTTTGATTCTTAAAGGGCCAAACAGATCCATGTGTAACATTTCAAGAGGTTTATTGGTAGATATCACACGTTTGGATTTTAAAAAGGTTCTAGTTTGTTTCCATTTTTGACAAGAATCACAAAGTCTATCAAATTCAAACTTTATGTTTGGAAGTCCTAGTACAAGACCTCTAGAAGCGAGTTTATTCAAGTGAGGCATGTGAGTATGTGCAAGTCTTTTGTGCCACAACCAAGGTTCATCCTCCTTGGACAACAAACATATAACATATTTCAAAGATGTCCTTTTAGAATAAATCATATATATATTGTTATATCTCTTTCCTGCTAAAACAAGTTCATTTGATGATGCATGACATATTAAGCAATGATTTGATTCAAAAGTAACCTTTAAGCCCTTATCGCATAATTGGCTAATATTAAGCAAGTTGTGTTTGAGGCCATCAACAAGTAAGACATATTCACAAATGTATGAGGAGGGAGTTTGTATTTTATCCACACCAATAATTTTACATTTATTATTATCCCCATATGTGACGTGTCCACTTGTTTTGTGAGACAAGCTACTGAACCTTATAGGATCTCCAGTCATGTGTCTAAAGCATCCGCTGTTTAGATACCACATGGCCTTTTTTTGACATTTCTCTTCATTGTTTTCAGCTTGTGCATATCTGACTATCATGCTTAAATTTGTTTGTTGTTCAGGGTGCTTGTTAAGTTCACTTCTGCCTTCATTTTCTTCTTGCAGATCTTGCTTCTGTTTGAATGTAGGGTAGTCCAATTTGATCTCTCTTTTTCTTTCACATTTACTGAAGAAGCAACACATTCATCTTTCTTTCTAGAGTGCTCTTTATTCCCTGCAAAATTCAAGTTAGCTTTTCTTTTGCATATAAAAAATTTAGAAAACCTTTTTGCCATCAGATCTGTCTCTTCATTCTTTGAACTTTTTACAAATTTTGTAGTAGTTTCAGCAACAAACTTCAAAGTGTTGATGTGTCCTTTCTCCTCTTGATTTAGCCTTCTTGATATAGAGAAATCTTTGACTTTGAACTTCTCAATTCTTGTCTTGATTGGTTCATGAGGAATTTGGTCACAACATCCCATACACCTTTGCCTATTGAATTCAAGAAACCATTATTTTCATCATCAATTGCACCTTTGCTCATAGCCTGAGATATATTGGCCATCAGGATCGCTTTAACCGATTAAGCTATGAAACTATTCAATTAAAATTCGAGTAATTTTCAAATTTCCACCTTTGGTGCCAATTGTAACAAAAGGAATGCCTTGTATCTCAAGCCAAGAGGGGGTTGAATTGGATTAACCCTTTTTAAATTATTTTATCAAAATCTTTATGAGTTCTTTAGCTTTCTTGAAATCAATAAACAAAAAGTGTTGAATCAACAACAAAAGAGAAAGAGCAGAGAAAGATAAACATAAACAACCTATACTGGTTCGGCTAATCACAAGCCTACATCCAATCCTCCTTCAACAACCTTAGTTGAAGGGAATCCACTATAATTGATTGAGTTTACAAAATACAGAGATACCCCTCTCAATGCACTCCTCTCACCACTCAAAATCAATATAGCAATACAAAAGATGAATAACCTCACTCTAAGAACAATCACAGCGCTCAACTCCTGGCAAACCCGCATAGGTACGCAATCACAGATTGTTTATGATGAACCTGATCTTCAAGACACATTCCTCTAATGCAGATCAAATCAGAATAACTTTAGTATAATTTCTTGAAACAACTTTATGATGAAGCCTTGATTCTCCAAGATCACTTCTTGAACGCTTTTGTAATCAAAACTGAATGAAAATGTTAGTATTTGAAAATGATAATGATTTCTTGTTTTGAAACAGGTCTCAAGATGCATATAAATAGGATTTTTCAACTCCTAGCGCATTATAATTGATTAATATTTTTATGTAATATGTTAAGTTTTTGCTTTTGTTTTAACATATTATCCTAAGCATGTAATTATTTATTTAATCACAAAAGCCAGTTATTAATTCAATTGACAGTTATAATAGATCAGGCTTTAAATGAAATGGATTAGATTATGTAAACCGATTTAATTGATTAGGAAACTTATGTAATCAATTAATCCTATACTTAAGCAAATTGTGTATCCAATTTTCATTCTAAATAGATTAACTCACTTATGAAACAAATTATGGCTAGCTTTCTGTGTTAATCAGTTATATACCCTGTATAATCAATTACTACAAAACAATTTGTCCTTGTTAAGCTTACTAAGTGATATGGTGAAATCTAACAGATTATATACTATGTTTAATCGATTATTTCCACCAAAAATGAGATATTCAATCTGTTTTAAGTATGACTCATTTAACAATAATGAATTCATATATCAAGCATAAACAAGATAAAGATAAAATAATTGTTATGTCATTTGTTGTGCAAGAAACTATAAAATCATTCTTTTGTTCATCATAAGAAATAAAGATATAGAACGAGGTTAAAGCTCTCCCGCTGTACTTTTTACCAAAGTCGTCAACTTTATTTTACATGCTAAACGATATTTTGGATTGATATTTGAGTTGAAATGTGTTAAATGGCATAAACATCTTAAATGTCAACTTGAAATGTGGTTTAAAACATCAAGAGTGAAAATTAAAAAGAGCTTGATAATAGGTAATAAGATAGATCCAAATTTCCATTATAATAGTATTTAAATTACTCTAATATCATGTTAAAATAATAAAATTTAAATTTAATTCAACTTTATTAAACCAAATGTAAAACTTATCACCTCTTTATATATATATATATATATATATATATATATATATATATATATATATATATATATATATATATATTATAATTTGGTATTATCATGTGCTTGAGGTAATCAGTAAATTTTTTTTACTTGGAGACTCGTTGTTAGTGAAATAATATCAAATTAGTCATTCGATGTTCACAAGAGAAACAAATTAAAATATTGATTCGGATAACTAAGAAATTGGTTGAGTAGAAAATCAGAGAACAAATTACTAAAGCAGGTAAATAGAATAGGAAAAGAGCAAATGCGAGAATCTATTAGAATTGGCCATCTAAAGAGTTCTTTTGTTAGTTTTTTTTTTTTTTTTTTATCATAAAGTATTTTTAAACAAATAAAAACTCATTTATCTGATATCTATATGTAATTTGTTTGGTTTAACTATTTATTATACACTTTTCATTTTGTAACTTCAGCTAACACGCACAAAAAGTAAAATAAATGCAAAATAATATTTCTTTTCTATTAGAATATATCGATTTGACTTAAAAGAAAAGCGTATCATGTCATGCTCAAAAGACGAAGTTACGAAAACCATTAAAAGTTATTAGAAATATATTAATCTTCAGTAAAGTTAATAATTATTTAACGTTAAAACATGATAATGTAAAAATATCGTGCACAAATAACCTACAAAATAAATTCCGTGTTTCATTTTAACTTCTTGTTCTAAAAAATAATTTTTTTTAGTTTCTAGAGGAAAAAAAAAATCCAATTTCACGTAGTTGATACAAATAAGGAATTGTACAAGTCAATAAACAATGTATATAAATTACAACTCCATGAAAGGAAAATATTTGCAAGAATTACTTTTTGTAAAAAAAAATAATAATTTTAATATTTTTCTTATATTTTTTCAAAATTCATCATTTTTTCTTTATTTAATTAAATTTTATTTATTTTTAAATGACAATAATTAAGTTCAAAATAGGAAGAGGAAGATGGGTAATCATTCTTCTAGGTTCTTCATATTGTTTGTATAAGACAAAAACTAAATAGAACGGAAAATTCAATTGATTAGTTCTTAACCATTAGCAGAAGAGAAATCAATAAAATAATTCAAATCAAAATAATGAATTATTAACTTTTAAAATGCAATACACAGTACCCGAGGCTAAAAGTAATTGAATTTTTAGTTAAATATATTTTTAATCGGAAAAAATTCAGATTGCGAAATAAGATTTTATACAAAATTAAAATATATTTAAATTTTTAATTTTATATATTTTATTTTGCTTAATTCGAAGCAGATAAACTATCTGACTGCCCAACTTTTTATTGAATTTTTTGATTGAAAGAATGATTATATGTGAAGAAACGTTGAAGACTGTGAAAGCCATCAATGTTGACATATTTATAACAAATTTAGGCGTAATATGCGGGAAATAGATTGCGTTTTGGCAGTTTCTAGTTTTGTGACAGGTAGCGCAGATTTCATTAGATAATTGTGAAACAACACAAACTCTAAAGACTTCTATGTTTGTTTATGTTTGGTGGTGTTCCACTCTTCATTGGATAATCATCTAGTGAAGTCAATAAACACTTATCCCGATAAATTCTTTCTAACAAATGAGAAAACGATTCGAAAATCATTTAGATTAATATTTTATAGGTTAAAATTAGTTTATTTTAAATTAATTTATAATATAATTTATATAGTTTTTCTTAGTTTTTATTAATTTTTACACAAATTTATTTAGTTTAGAAGAATTTATTTTATTTTTTTCTTCTTAAAAGTCATTAAAAGAAAGTTCATTGAAACACATGCTAAGATCAATTGAACAACTATTTTATTAAGACCATTTATTTCACAAGTCATTCTGAGCTTTTAATTTAATATTTGTAAATTTAAGACTATGGAATTTATAAAACTCATATTCTTAATAATGTTTTATTGAAATATATATATATATGGTCTTCTATTTTTTTTTTTTATTTTCTTTGACAATTATTAGAGTGTTGAGGTTGTATTTTTTTTCTTTTTCAGATTTATGTTTGGTGTTTTTATTAGAGAATCTTGAATTTTTAGGATTTCTTTCTCGTATTTATTTATGGCTTCTTTCGTTGGTATTTTCTTCTGACCTTTTTTTATATCATTTGTGCATCTGAAACGTCCATATATTTTTTTTTTCTTCAGTGACAAAGACGACTTCTATTAGTTTATTTGTAGTCATGTGGCTCTTCAACAATGACCTCTTTATCAACTGGATGTAAAAAATGTATTCCTTAATGCAGATTTGCAAGAAAAGATTTATATGAAGCAACCTCTAGAATTTCTTACTCATCGGAGTCTTTTGGATTGGTATGTTGTCTTCGCAATCTTTATATGGCCTAAAACAATCTCATATGGTCTAGTTTGGAAAATTTAGTAATATTGTTCAAAAATTTGGTATGACTCGATGTTATCCATATATTAAAGTACATTAAAGAATTTTTTAAAACAAAGTTATTATATGATTTTTTATTCATAAGGTGATTGGGTCAGATTTTTTATTTCTTTTATAAACGGTCTAAATCTTTTTTAGAATATTAAAGTTGGTTATATTGTGCTTTAAATCTATTGTTTGTGAAATTTATTTTAATTTATGCACTTTGTATTTATTATACGTCTTAAGGAGAATTCAATATCACAACCTCAAATAAATTACATAGTGCATACTGCCACACACAATAATTATAAGCATTAGTGCAGAATGAGCTTTAGACGTCAATTATTTTGGGCTTTTAACTTCACCTACCGAACCAACGTCTTTACGGGTGACGTTAATGGGACGTCAGTTTTCTGCACGTTCGACGTCGTTATAGACGTCGGTTCACTGACAAGTGCGACGTCTATAAAGACGTTAGACAATGCACTAACCAACGTTTAAGGGCACTATAGACGTCAGTTCAGTGACACGTTCGACGTCTATAAAGACGTCCAACATTACATTAACCGACTTCTAAGGGCATTATAGACGTCGGTCAGTACATTAACCGACGTCTATGAAGTGTTCGTTGTGTTTTGGTTCTGAGATGAGAATTTGAATTTCTCGTGAGGTGAGAATTTTAATTTCTCATGAGGTGAGATTTTGAATATCTCATGAGATGAGAATTTGAATTTCTCATGAGATGTGAATTTGAATTTCTCATGAGATGAGAATTTGAATTTTTCATGAGATGAGAAATTCAAATTCTCATCTCATGAGTAACTCAAATTATCACGAGAAATTCAAATTCTTATGAGATATTCAAATTCTCATGAGAAACTCAAATTCTCATCTCATGAGAAATTCAAATTCTCATCTCATGAGAAATTCAAATTCTCATCTCATGAGAAATTCAAATTCTCATCTCATGAGAAATTCAAATTC
>NC_028352.1:21607265-21666965 GCF_000741045.1 Vigna radiata var. radiata | reverse complement strand
GTATCCCCCGACCCCCGGACCCCCGACCCTGACCCCGTGTAAAACATGTAATTATGGGTAGCGTAATTGCACCTCCTTCCTTTGCTAGTTTTCTCGTAGGAAAAAATTGCGTCTTTTGCATCTCTTATGGCATTTCAACCCAAAGACGAACTTGGATCGTTGCCTAGGTCCATTCCGACCGCCAATGAAAAAGAATACGGTGAGAATACACAGTATTCTTTTTCATTGGTGGTGGAAATGACACTATGAAAGGACCCAGGTTCGACTTTAGGTTGGAATGCAATAAGAGATTTAAAAAACACAAGTTTTTCTTACGAGGAAACTAGCAAAGGGAGAAGGTGTACTACGCTACCTAAAGACATAAGAAAAACCACACCAAAACACAACGAAAATTTATTTTAATCGGTTCAAATGAAAGATAATACATCAAAAATTACTTTAGTCGGAGTAAAAACAATTTTAGTGGTTCACGGGAGATCAAACGCACCTGGAAATGCAATGCAGCCGAGACAAAAGGTGAAGGAAGATGATCAAATTGCTAGTTCGCAAACTACTGGCTTGCATCAATAATTTAACAAGAATCTAGACGTCAGTTGCCCACAAACCCAATGTTTATAATCGCATATACGTTGGGCGCCTCACTAATGTGACGTTCATTCGATTTAAAAATTAGGATTAAATACCTTTTTAGTCCCCAAGTTGGGATCAGAATTTTCGTTTTGTCCTCGGTTTCAAAAATGAAGCCCTTTGATCCCCATGTTTTCAATTTTGAGTACAATCGGTCCCTTTCGTTAAATAGATGTTAACGGCGTTAAATGTTAGCTTATGTGGCAATAGGAGTTATCCAACATGGAAGAAAGAACAGTGAGAAAGAAAGAAAATGGCAGAAGAAAAGAAGAGGTGGTGTTGTTTCCGTTCATGGCCCAAGGGCACATCATCCCTTTCCTTGCATTGGCCCTGCGGTCCAGCCAAAGAAGATGTCGGCGTTGATTAGGAGCCCTGCACTTCTTTTATAAGATTCAGTGTAGTTCTTCAACACAAAGTACATGACCCCCATCTGAGCTTCGATTCCTGCTATGGTGTTTATCTGACCAGAGACATCATTAAGTATGGTTAGTGCCTTGTGAAGTAATTTAAGTGCCTCTTCTAGGGCATTCATCGACTCGTAGATGGCTGATACATTCATAAAACTGTTAGCAGTCTCCTCTGGAGGGACCCCAAGCATGGGATTCTCATAGATTTTAAGTGCCTACTCACAGTATAATTTTGACTCCCTAATCTTCCATGTTCTGCTATATAAGTCAGCCAGACGTACAAAAACCGACCCCACAGTAGGATGGTTCTCACCTTTGTGGATCTTGAACACTTTCAATGCTCTCTGATATGCAAAGATGGCCTCATCATATCGAGCCAATGATAAGTACGTGTCTCCAATGTTGCAGTCAACAAATGCCACTTCCACTTCTTGGCCATTTGCTACCATTGCCATGCTGGCCAACACAAGATGCTCCAGGGCTGCTTCGTGTTTACCATCTGCTTCACATATAACGCCCATCAGGCTTGTGAGACCACCAATCGGATTTGACATAAATTCGGAGTTCAAAGAAGATGAATGGTTGCGGGAGGGTTTTGTCGAGAGGGTTCAGGAATCAGGAAGGATTTGGTGGTTCGCGATTGGAACTCGGTGCTGGAATCGCTGAGTCAGAGCCTGAACAAGCGCCTGAAACAGAGCTTGAAACAGATTCAAAAACAGAACCCCCATTGCGTCATCTCCTCCACCGGAAATCCTCATGCCGTCGTAGCCCCATAACCCCCCTCTTTCACTACCATATCCAAACCTTCACATTGTATCATCAAAAAGAACACTCACACTCATATGCACACAACACACTCATCGTTCCCAATCCCAGTAGAAGAAATATCAAACAATAGAAAGGACGAGCGGTGAAGGCGGCGAGAACGGTAGGATCTCAAAGTTGGGGCTGGTTCCGCGAAGAAGAAAGGACGAGATGGCAGTCCCGCGTGAAGGGCGGTGGCTCTTCCGACGAATGCGCCGGCGAAGCCGTGGACAACCCACTCACAACGACCTTTTGATCGGAGGTTGTGGCGGCAGTGGGTGCAGGAGTGGTTGATCGAAGGTTGTGGCGGCAGTGGGTGCAGAGTGGCGGAAGTGATTGCCTTGGGGTTTCAGAGATGAATTTAGGGCAAACCCTTTTTTCCTTTTCTTTTTTTCTTTTCTTTTAAGCCTATGATATTTTCACATATGTCATTGTTAAAAAATTTGTTTTTTCCATGTTGGATAACTCCTATTGCCACATAAGCTAACATTTAACACCGTTAACATCTACTTAACGGAAGGGATCGATTGTACTCAAAATTGAAAACATGGGGATCAAAGGGTTTCATTTTTGAAACCGAGGACAAAACGAAAATTCTGATTCCAACTTGGGGACTAAAAAGGTATTTAAACCTAAAAATTAATATTTGTGTTATATATAAATGTTGGCTTGGCGGGACGAGATGTCTAGTTGGCGAAAAGGAATGACTTTTCACATACCTGGTCAGACTATAGACGTCGGTTAGGCAGGGCCCTGACGTGTATAATCACATATAGACGTCTGTTCCCGCCAACTGACGTCTACATGGCGGAAAAAATTAAATTTTCACCTACCTGTCAGACTATAGACGTCGGGTCGGGGGGACACCGACGTTTAATTGGCAGAAACAAATGACTTTTCACATACCCAGTCAAACTATAGACGTCGGTTAAGAGGGGCACTGACGTCTAAATGGCAGAAAAAAATTAACTTTTCACCTACCCGTCAGACTATAGACGTCGGGAATGAGGGGCACCAATGTCTATATGATAAAAAGAAATGACTTTTCACTTACCTGTCGACATATAGACGTTAATTTCAGGGGCACCGACGTCTATAGTATTATTGACGTCGACCGCCTCCCTAACAGACGTCTATAGGCTTCACTTATTTACGCAATTGCCACCGGTCAATAATTTACGTCGCTGGCCCCTCTAACTGACGTGTAATGGGTGACATTATAAGCCGATTATGCACTAGTGAAGCTTTTTAGACTATGCAATGCTCCAAACTTTAACCCTTGATTTGGAGACTAATAATGGTAGTCTATTTAATAGAAAAAGCTTGTACGGATTCACTTGGCCATAATCATAATGTAAAAGTTTGGCAATGAGCTTGGATGAATGATTTTCAATGCTTTAATAGTTTTTAGTTCAAGAAAGTTGTTTTGTTGCCTAGTTTTCTCTTAGATGCTTGTAACTGACATTTCCTTTACTTTTGTTGTTGTTACCTTCCGATGAAACGTTCTTCTCATGCAAAAAGTATTTTATTTATATAAACATAGAGTACCTAATTCTATTAATGGTTATTTTGAAAAGCCTTATCACATCCAACAATGTATACTATAGGGTCAGAGATTATACCAAGCCACTTTTACACACAGGATTCCAACTCTTCCCTCAAATTCCTACAAGACACCTTCGTACAAAAGTAACTCCAATTCTTACTATAGTTTGTTTATTAGCACTCCCTAAGTATTGAATATGGTAATTGTTGGTTTGGTATTCTGTTTCATAGTAGAAAAAGATTTAAAGACTCTCATGGTGAGACCTTCATGCAAGAAAACATCTAAGAAATGGGAGAGAAGAAAGAGAAAAGAGAGGCAGAGAGAACTGAATCTGTAAAACATATACTTTTATGTAGAATCAGTCACTGAAACAATACATAAAACAAACAAAACTGATAAAACAGAAACTGAAAACTGATATATCAGTACAGAAACTTAGTATTGATTTTCTTCTGCCCTTATCTGCAAAACACATAATGAATTAAAACGTAAAAGAGATTTGACGATGATGAATAGTGAAAAATCTTAAATTTTTTTATATTTTATTTAATTTCACTCCTCTTTATCTAATGGAAGACTTTTCTTTTACCTTAATTTTTAATAAAAACAATTAGTCCAGTGAAAAAAAGAATTAGAAGGAAGTTCTCTAACTTACAACAGAGAGTGTTATACTAGTTTAATTTAGATCCGTAAATTTCAAAATGCACTTAAGTTGGTTTTACATATACATAATTGATTTATTTATAAAAGAATTCCCTAAAATTTAGTTTCCATTTTCAACTATAATTAACAGTATACTTGTAATCATTATCAACATGGGCTTATGATAAAGAGTTGAAACCAAAAATGACAGGCTCATCAAAAAGCAAATCCCAGAAACCATATACACCATCATGCCCATTCAGTAGTAGCTAACGAATAAACAATTCACCTATCTATGCCAAAATGATTACCTGAAGGGAATCAGGGCAAATGATTAGGAAACCCAATTGCATTGAATATTCAAATAAGGTAGAAAGAACACCAGACTTCTTTCAGCCTCAATATAACCTGAAGCAAAGCCAGCAATTGCAAACATGAAGCGAAACCAATGAAGCAGTAAACTGAAAATGGAATATCACCAAATTTTTGGCTAAACATGCAATCTACACAAACCAGTTATTAACTTATTGCACATATTGTTGTTGGTTGATCAATATCCAAAAGCAAAGCAAATCTCTATAAGCAAAGAATAGAAAACAGGCTTATATTTTTGTTGTCAAAGAATGTCAATAGAGGACACAATCAAAGGAACATAAATGCTATCTGATTACAACTTCTCTGAAAATAAAAATATTTTCTCATGTTGGGGTGTAAAGGTCTCCAGCTTTCAAATTTTTATTCCAATTCCATTTAGAAGAAAAAGTTGTAACATGTGATTTCATCAGCAAGAGTCTGAATCTAACAGACTATAATAACAGAAACATGTAATCTGTATTTCTAACAAATAAAAAAAAAAAGATAATTATAGCACAAAATAAGCTTCACCCACATAGCAAGAAATTCACTGAGAAGAAATTATCTACCCAAGTCGAAGCTAAAAAGCATTAAGAATTCAGAAATCTCGTGTCAGGATAAGCAATCAATGCACTTATTTATATACACGGCGGTGAGAAACAGTATTTTCACCAGACAAAGAGGAATCAACTCACACTCTCATGTCAACTTCAGAATAAACATGAGAAAAAAAGCTTAAGGCTGTGTTCTTTTGTGAAGATTTAGGAGAGATGATTTGGGGGAGATGATTTGAATGGATTTGAGTGGATTTGAGGGTAATTTTTTTGTTGTTTTTTTGAGTGGATTTGTGGGTAATTGAGGGCGTGTTCACTTCGAGATAATTTACTGTTCAGAGTGAAGAGCAAGCGATGAATTAAAATTAATTTGTGTTCACTTTAAGGTAATAGCGAGCGACGATTTGGAAGTAACACCGAGATTCATACACTATAGCATCACTCGCATATATGCGAGGGTTCGAAGGGATCAAGGATGCTTTCTCTAAAATACCCTTATTCATTTCAAATAATTGTCTTATTTCATTCACGAGCATGAAGCAAAGAAGGCAACAAGGTTGTATCCAGTTACCACACACTCGTATCCGGATACACCTTCTTCTTCACACAAAGCTAGCAAGTTATCCGGTTACCACACATTTGTATCTGGATACTACCACTTCTTCTTCTTCTTCTTCTTTGCTGCAAGCATGGGCCGGAGCTACAGGTGGTGGACGACGCTGCTGTTTCCATGCGAGCCAGAGCTGCACGACGCTGCTGTTTCCACACGGGCCAAAGCTGCAGGTGGTGGACGGTGCTGCCACCGTGGGCCGGAGCTCCAGGTGGTCATCCTTTTATGTAAGAAAAACAATATTTTTTACTGTAAAATCCTTGCTCGTGACTATCAAATTACAACACAATCTCAATCCAACAATACAGAAAACATCTAATCAATTTTAGCTAATAAATAACAAATGCAAATTCAAGCATAGGAGAACCAGTAACTCTGCCGTCAGCTTGATGAACTAATGACTTTCAAAGAATCTGATAGACAATGAAAAGGTATAAATTACCTGATGTAGTGGTAAGCATAGCAATAGTTAGCAACAAAACACTCGCAAGCCATGTTTCAAGCGTCATCACATCCAGCACAACCTCAGCACCAAGCTCAGCCCAATGTTGCTGCCCAGCAAAGCCTTAGCTATCAAACTTCCCCAAAAAAAAACACGAAATCACATTTTCAACAATTAAAATCACCAACAAACCACAAACAGGAAACTAAAATATGCAAAGACCAAAAGTAGGACCAAAGAACAATAATCAATGTACAATCCCACATGCACCCTAGCACAAAAAATGTTTGGCAATTTGTTGGTTTATAATTATCGTATGTTTAAATGTTATATAATTTGTTATTTAAATATTTATGATTTTTTTTGTTAATTTAAGAATATATTAATGTATATTTTTTATGTATGAATATATGAATATAGGAATGAATTATGTTTAATGATATCACAAACAAGTACTTAAATTCATACAACTTAAAACTAAATTATATCACAAACAAGTACTACGATTAAAAAAAAAAAATCATTTCACTAAAGTATAATTTAATTAAATTTTTAAATTTATTTTTAATAATTATTCTAAATTTTTAACTATTAATAAACATTTTTTCAATTAATATAACATTCACAAAAATCATTTTATATTACTTTAATACTTAGGGGCATTTTGGTAATCTTCAAATTTTACCAATTAAACAAATTTTTTAAAACTGTCACATCAATCAAATCCTACACTAATTCTCACAAAATTCATTCCCAAACTCACTCTCATTTACCTTCAAATCCACTCAACTAAACACAAAAAAAATCACCCTTAAATCCTTTCAAATTCACTCAATCACTCTCCTCCAATCACTCTCCTTCCATCACCCCAAACTAAACACACCTGAGAGTGGATTTGAGGGTAAAGTTTGTGAAAATTAGTGTAAGATTTGATTGATGTGATAGATTTAAAAAATTAATTTAATTGGTAGAAATTAAAGATTACCAAAATACTCCTAATTATTAAAGTAATATAAAATGTTATTTTTTAATGTTATATATAAATGTAAAAATGTTTATAAAAAGAGAAAATTGATTAATAATTATTAAAATTAATTTTTAAATATTAAAAAAATTATAGTGTAGTAAAATGAATTTATTTTTAAATGTAGTATTTGTTTGTAATATAATATATATCATGATAGTTATATTAAATAAACATAATACATTGCATTCATATATTCAACCTCATGAACATAAAAAATAACCATCAATCATTCACGAAAACTTAATCTATTAAAAGCAATGAATGTATAAGACTTACCTCTTGAAGATGTATGAAGATTTGAAGCTAGTATGAGCAAAAATTTTCAGTCCAAATTATAATCAAAAGTCACTCACAGATTCTCCAATTACAAACTTTCTCGTTTTGTGTAAATGGTAATTTGAAATCTCAATTTTAATAGAATTATTATCAAATTATTATATCAAATTATTATCAAAAACAATGATTCAACAATGCACACAAACCATAAAAAAATATCTTACGTTAAAATGGACAACCAGGTTGCCACTTAAGTCAATGGTACAGCTCTATATATCCACCAGCTTCACAAGCAACCAACATATGTTATTTTCTAAAATTGCAAGTGTATGGGACCTTGTTCAGAACGGTTTCTTACACTGCCAAACTCATCATAAACTACTTTGACTATCAACAAACGAAATTTCACACAATACCATACAGATTGTTCTTGATGAATCTCCACCACCTTGCCTAGGCTACGTACACAGCACACAAATGAACCAACAACTTGCCAAATGTCCACCACCTTCACGCACCTTCACTCCAGCTTGGTCTCCTTCTCCAACGTCTCCTTCTGCAGCTTCGTGGACTGCTTCAAGAACAATGGCAGCTCTCTGCAATTCCTGCAATGCTGGAATGGAGCTTCCCTGCAATGCTCCAGGTTCGTCGACTGCCTCCAGGTTCGTCACACAAACATGGAACCGAATACTCGAGCTATGGAACCAGATCCAGGTCGTTTGTCAATGCTTCCAAGCTCTCCACCTGCGTCTCTGTCTGCGTCGAATGCTGCTCCTAAGAACACACCTCCATCCTCTGCGGCCTTTCCCTCAACCCCAAGCCACCATTGCTTCCATGGGAGACGTACATCGTTGGCAGCGAGGCGAAGAAGGTGATAACCGCTTCACCCCATGCACGAAGGTTAATACGGTATTGTTAACCAGTTGTTTCGCCGGAGCAAGGAACGCAGGTATGGGGAAGCGACGACTGCAACCGGAAACAACACACACATCCCATATGTAGAACCGGAGACGAACCACGCAGAACCGAATAAAGACGCGTAAAAACGTTGGAACCGGATACGCGAAGGCGGTAACCGAATACACCTCCTTCGCAAATCCTTCTGAAAATTGGATCCGGATACGGTGTGTGGTGAAACCAAATACATCTTTCGGCTGAATATTATATTTAAATTTTAAATTTTAAGAACCCAATAACGTATCATTGTATTTAAATTTTAATAATAATAGAAGACATGTCTGTCATTTACACTTAAATCTGCACAAATCCTTTCTAAACAGGTGAGATGCTCTCAACAGTGAAATATCGTGAATCAGCGCAAATCCATTGTCGCATTTCAACACAAACGAATACGGAAAAATTTCTTTTCATCGCTCGCATTCCCCTCTCAACAGTGAAATCTGTTCAAGCGAATGAGGCGTAAGAGTTTGATTTATCATTTACCTCATTCATGTATATATATGTAGAATTTCTTACAATCAGATCAGAGGTTAATCGCTAAACAAAGGCGCCTAGTGACAGACAGATACAATAATAAAAAAAAAAACCTTTTTTATCGGTGGGATTTACAGACGAATTGACCTATTCTGACAATAAGAAAATCGTAATGATGTGAATATGTTGATTGTTAGTTACAAGAACACAGAAGGTAAATTTAACCCCAACTTCGGCCATTTACATTCCATCCTTTGTTGTTTAAAGCAGAAGATACCGCTATTCTGTTCTGCCGATTAGCATATACAGTTTCTCTATGGAAAAAGCTTGGTTTACTCACATCAAAGGTCATCCTTGAACAGTGCCTTAGAAACTGAGCCACATGGTTTCCTTCCATCAGCCCAACCACGGTCATCATCAGAACCCCTTGCCCTTGAGTTTGAATGCTTATTTACTGTCATTGGGGTCTCACATACAGTGCCATAGTTTGCCTTTTCTCGTTCCTTCCTTTTTTGCACCCTTTGAAGATCTGTCTTGGGTTTCACGCTCTTCCGAGTTGGCGCCCTCACTCTTCGTAAAACAGGCATCGAACTTTTAAAAGATGAAAACCTGAGAGCTCTCTCTCTCTTCTCTTTAGCTTCGATTAGTTTCTTATCATGGTCATCTACAATCCTTTGCAATCTTCCACTGACATCATTTTCAAATACCACATCTCTGTACGCTTTTCCATTAAAGGATTTGTTGCTGTCCTCACTGTTGAGTAAACTATCTGGTTCTTCATCTTCCTCGGCAAACAACAGCAGGTCCATTTCGTAGTATATTTTCTGAACCACATCTTCAAGAGTGCCTGAATACCTGCATTTTGGGTATTTTACTTTCATAAACCAACAATATTTCAATATTTCATTTAATTTGAATTTAATTTATTTCCATGAAAAAAGATAAACGAAAAGAAACTCATAACAAATGTTTCTTAGTTCAGATTTGGAGTTTGAACAAATATGGTGGGGATGAGAAGAAAGGCATTTGCAAAAACTCAGAAAAGGTAGTATTATTTCCATACAGAAACTTTAGAGAAACCATTTTCAAATCCATCTCTGTTTGTTTGGTTAAATTTTCAACTCCATCTCTGGCACTAAGCATATTGGCAAGCAAGCATAAAAAAGTTACATATAAGCACATTTGCAGAAAATAAAAATAAAATTGAGTTATTGTTCATATTCTAAATAGAAGCCATTAACTCTACAAAATACCATAACTTGTGCAAAAGCACTTTATTTTCAAAAGAAATATCGATCAACATTAATCTAAAACATCTCATTTTCGTGTATAAACTTGTACCTGTTTTTTATTATCTTTGTCACATAATTTTCAAGAGTCCAATCACCAAAGAATACTCCCACGTGACACTGAATGAGCTCTAAAAGCAGGCATATTTGTTTTACAAACTTCTGTTTGCAGGAATCTTCAACTTCATTTGCTACCTTTGATCGCAAAATCTCCATTCGAAATAAAATCTGCAGTTCATATCTAATGTTCACTAAGGAAAAAACCAAAATCATGGAACATATGTTTCTAAAATTACAGCTGATTAGAACAATAAAAAAATTGCATCAGATAAAGAAAGGGAAACTTAATTGAAGGATACTGAGCAGTAAATTGCATCACATTTGTTTCTTCATGTTTCTGGCTTTTATGCTCAGCAGCCATCTCCTTGGGCTCCCTTAATAGAAGTTTTATCAGCTCAGATGCAATCATTCCATCACAAGTGTTATGATCTTTCAAAGGAGACTGACTCTGAGAAACAGTTTCTTTATCAAACTTCTGACGTAGCCACTTTATACAAGAATTTACCAATCCCTCTGCCAAAGCCCCCATGTCTCCAAATTTTAATTCAATTCCGCATTTGATCCTGTCAGCAAGATTACTTAAAAATGTTTCTGACCTAAAGTCTAACTCTGCATCCTCCTGTATTCTCAAAGCCTCGGGCTCCGAGTTAATTTCAGCTGATGCAAATGAGGACATTGGTGGTTCATCATTTTGAGTCAAGTCATTCAATTTACTGTCACTCAGTTCAGCTACTATTGGTTTTGGCTTGAGCTTTTCTAACAAAGCTGGATCCGAACAACCAGATTTCTTCATCTGTTTCATCCAGCATTTCAAAAATTTTAACTTTTTACACTTGCTACCTACTTTGGCACAATAAACATCAAGTAAATCAGTCTCTAATTGTTCAGTCACTGACTTACAAAATGAGCTCCACGTGAGGTCCTGCACTGCATTAAAATCTATCCATTTCTTACTCTTCTTATCTCGAGAACTTGACAGTTCCTCATTGAATTTGGAATCAGGTTTGCAAACATCATAATCCAACATCTTAACATATTGTCCAACATTTGCTTCACCAAAACCACTACCTCCATGTGAATTCCCTAACACAGACAAAATGCCAGCAAGCACAGTAAAAGGTTTCAAAATACCGGTACATGACTCACCCTTGCCATTGGAAACAACTACCAACGCCCAACAATCTTCTTTATACAGAAAACTCAACAGCAATTCCCACACTGGCACCTGCTTTCGTTGCCACTCACAACCAAACTCAGTTGCAACAAGTTCAAGAACCCTATCAACAAATAAGTTTTCCGAACCCACCTTCTCTTTCTTCTTCATTCCCCTGGAATCCTCTCGCACCAGAACCGAATCAGACAGCCAGTCATCTGTTTCGACAAAGGCATCACACCTCTGCACAACCTTAACCTCCAATTTCACACCTCCACTAGAGCACAGCTTCCAAAACATCTCCCTCTTGTCACCCCTTCCACCTGGCAAATCCCAAACACCCTTCACATCAACAAACTCAAGATCACAGCAATTGTACTCAATGAGACTCTCATTCACATCCAAGATCGAAAGCCTCAACTGCCCACTAACACTAACATCCCTAGAAACACATCTCAATGAAACCCCAACCATGGGATAAACCAGGCCAAACTGAACAAGAGCCGAACCAAGAAGAAGCGAATCAAGAGAGCAAAATCCCCACCCAAGCCTCCGAACCGCAGTCCGAAGCAAAGAAGACACTTCCCTAGCCTCATCGCTGGAGTTTGCCTCAACATTTTCACCGTCAACAGTAATCCAAGTACAGTGAATGCCCCTGACAGTGAATGAGCGAGCTACATTGGCAAAGAAGGAAGAGACTGTATCACAAAATGAGGTAGAATCCGAAAGGAGATTGACATCCGTGTTCAGGAAAGATGCAATAGAAGTGAATGAAACAAAAGAAGGGGAGAAAAAGAGAATCAAATTGGAAGGGACGGCTTGGAGGGAAGGGTGGTCCCAGGAGTGGTCATGCAGGAGTTGGGAGAGAGATTGAGCGAGGTGGTGGGCGTTGGCGGCCGAGGGAGGGTGGTGGAGGGTGGAAGGGAAGGAGGAGAGGGTGTGGGAGAGGTGGGGAAGGGCAGAGGAAGGGAGGTCAAAGGAGAGGGAAGGATTGGGGAAAAAAGGTTGGAGCTTGGAGAATGAAAGAAGAGGGGAGAGGGAAGAGAAGAAGAGTTTGAAAGCAAAAAGGGAAGAGGAAAGAGGAGGATAAGAATTTAGGGTTTCTAGGAACGAAATCAATCGTCTTGTCTGGTGGGGATCTTCGAGGCTCAAAACGTCGATGAGGAGTACGATGCGGTGGGTGTCGGAGTAAAGGCGCTTCATTAGATCTGCGTCAGTGAGATAGAACACGAGTGATCTGGTTCAGTTTCTGCAACATCACTTCGGAATAGGTTTTTCACACAACTATAATACATTTATTTTGTATTTTGTTCACTCCTGTGTTTTTGTATTTTCTTTTACCAATTTTGTCCAACTTGTTCAACTTTTTTTTTTTAATATATGAGTTTCATAATCTTCAGTTTGAATTAGGACATGTCTGTACGAACTATATTTGTTTCTGGAGTTATTACTCTTATTAGAATAAAATTATTTTCAGAAAATGTTATAAATAATTTATAGGATTGTAGTTTTATTTGTTTGATTAAATTTATTTGACATATATCTAAATCTAAATTTATATGTTTGAATATAGTTAGTTAACTGTCTAGAAGAGTGTAAAGACAGGGATGGCATGTATTAAGTTAAATGTTTGTAATTTTAATTGTGACTTTTTATTGGTGTTTATACTATTGAGGTTTATGCTTTATGTTTTATTTATTGATTTTGAGTAATATAAGAAGTATTTTTGTTTTAATTATTTATCTAAATTTAAATTGATATTATAATATATCAATTGTATCCAAAATAAGACATTATAATTTTTTTAAATAATTATAACAATACAATTTAATACTTATTAATTCAATAATTAAAGAAATCATTTTTTTTTAAAAATATTATAAAAAACAAAAACAATATAATATCACATATGAAAAAGAAAAAAAAAATAGGTAAGTTGAGAAGGATTTGTATTAAGAAATTTAGATTTGGAGGGAAATTGTATGGCGGGAAAAACCGGAGAGGGTGAACTTGTCTTTTTCTTCTCTGTCACAGAAGATGTTGACTTTGAGCAGTTATTACTCTGAAGAGAGAGATTTATTGTTGTAAACAATTTACATTTTAATTATATTCAATTCTGTTCATTTATTTAACTTAAATTATAGTCTTTTAAAAGGTGTTACTTTCCAACCATTTCAACTTTTGTAAAAGGAGAGTAATGTCTCCCTGTTTTTGTGGTGTTATTTAATTTTATTTAGTTAAAATTTAATTGTTCTAATCAGTTTATTGTTTTATATATTAATTTTAAATTTTATATATTTTGTAATACACCCTTTTATAAATTATTTGCACTTATGTTCTCTTTTTTAGATTTAAAATATTGTTCAAAAAACTTAAATTTAAGATTACAAAAATTTTAAATTTATATTCATAGAGAAATAATGGAATTTGAGATAATAATAAAGTTCAAATCAAAGTTATAAAAAAAACTATGTAAAGATTGAGAAAATATTAGATCTTTAGTTTAAAAAAGGTAAAATATAAGAAAATAAATAAAATAATTTATCTTATATAATACATGCAATGTTCACTTTCTTTTTATAATAAAAAATCATTTTATTATTATAACAATAAAAATAAGCAAATATGTTTTAAATTTTATGGTGATAGATTTTATTTATTCTGTAGATAATTTTTATACTATAGATAGTTAGTTTAGTTTAAGAAATAGTTAGATTAAAAAACTGACAAATAAAAAACTACTAAATTTAAAGAAAGTGATAATTTAAAAGGTACAATTAATAAAATAATTATTTTAATTTTAAAAAAGTAATTAAAGAATAAAATTGAAAACAAAAAATGTACACTAAAAAGAAAACTCATCTTTATATAATGATATAGATTAAAAATATTAAACAGTAAATGTTTGCATGCAAAAAAAATATTATGTTTTATATCTTTTTTATATATAATAGTTCAAATATAATTAAAAAATAACAACGCTTTGTCATTGAGTTTGTATCTGTTTGATCTCTACAAATTAGTATAAATAGTTTCCTTAATTTTATATATACAACTAAGTTGTAGGTTAGAAAAGTAAGTGAAGAAGATTTTTACACAAATTTCTCATTTTGACAATCTTCATTATAATTATAATAATGGGAATGAATTCATGGAGAATTTTCTTCATATCAAGGTCAATGAAGAGATTGTGTTAAGGAATGTAAAATTAGACAAGTTGAACATAATAAATAATCAGGTCAAACATTATTTTTTAAGACATAAAATATTATAAATGTCAATGTATAATTTTATTATGTTTGTTTTGTAATATCTAATTATTAATTGTGAGATTTATTAGCATGATATTAAGAGAAATATATGTGGTAATTAAATATATATTCATGTACAAATCTTGTATATATTGATGTAAAAATAAGATAATTATATTTAGCATATTATTAAGTCTTTATGAAAATAAATATAGGTGATCAAATCACCAAAAGTTCTCATCACCATATTGATAAAACTAGAGCATAGTAAAATTGATCTAAACATATTATATTTTTATCATAATAATACATTCATATCAAGAACAACAGAAGCCAAAAAATATGAAAGAATAATGTGCAATAATATGCGTACCTTCTGCCATTGCAATTTTTGTAATCTCAACACAGAGACAGTTTTGTTTTCTAAACTTTAACTCACACAAATTTGATGGTGTGTTTTTCTGAATAGAAGAGTAGGCTTAGTGATCAAAACTGAGAGTAATCCATTTCTTTTATAAAGTCTGACCATCACAAGTTTAAAAATAATGGGCTGGGCTTTACCTTCAAACAATATAATAACTACTCCATAACCTTTATGCAGTTAAAAAAAAGGATAAAAATAATGGCTTAATGGACTTAAAAAAAGAAACTTAAAATGCTATAATATTTATTTTATAATTAAAATAATGTTAACATTCTCCCACTTGGTCCATTTATTCAATTATTAACCACAATGAGTGATGGAATATATACAAGTCATGGCGATAGGTCCTCTAATGGTAAGTGTTATCTTCCATGTACCACAATATATATTTCTATCAACGTTAACTCTCAACTTAATACATAAACCATATGTTTATGCTAGATCAAAACTAAATGATATCTTCTCAAAATAAATATGCACAAAAACATATGAGAAAAACATCAAGGGTGGAGGCTGAGTCGTGGTCGGCAACGGTGGCGGAAACGCAAGGGGGAAGGTGTGTGTTCACCTCTCGCACGCAAAGAGGGAAGAGGAAGAAGAAGATCTGACGCTGCTGCTAGCGACGACTCCGGCAGCGTTTGGGGTCTCCGACGACACTTTAGGCTGAGTGGTGGTCCGACGTGGCAGTCACTTCTGGTGGAGGTGGTGATATGCACTGTGAGGAAGATGAAACCCTTTAGGTTTTCCTTTTTCTGTTCAGAGAAAGAGACTTGGTCTCTTAGAGATGAAGTGGAAGAATGAGAGGGAGTTAGCCTCAACCCCTAATTCGATTAAGTGAAAACCTAATCCCAATTTTTGTATTAAACTTTGCTTTTGTTCCGATTTAAAAAATTCAATTATCCACATGATTCACACACACATTTAACACTGTCAACCCCAATTTAACAGAAAGGATTTAATTGATGCAATTTTTTGAATATTAGGACCCAATTGAAAAAATGAAAAAAAAAAGACTAAATTGAGATTCCACGCAAAAATAAGAACTTGGTAAATGATTAAACCTATTACTTTTAGTATTATTATTATTATTATTATTATTATTATTATTATTTTACTATATTATTATTAATAATAAAATCAAACGAATTTTTCATTACATGTCTGATGGTTGTATTTGAATAATGTCTTGTTGATATCATTTTTCTTGTATGTGTTTATCGTATGTGTAGTCTCATATTCTTAACACATTGTCATAAACCATCTTTTAGAGAGCCTCAAAATGTTTTTGAATAGATAATTTTTCTTTTGTACAAATCATAAGAAAAAGCTACTCCATCTAAACTCCATATTTTTTTTTTAATGATGAAAACATTTACGACGATTAATGATGATTAAGTCTTAAAAGGCTATATTAGACTCTTGATAACAAATAATTTTAGTTTTGTTAAGATGACAAAATGAGTTTAATCATTTCCACGATCCTTTCAACTTGTCAAAATTTGGTGGATTGGGTTGAAATTTCAACTCATCAGCCCAATCTGATTCTTCTAAAAAATCTGTTTTTCCAATGAAAATTAAAACAAAAAAATTTAAAAATGAATTATATATATATCATTTAAAATATGAAAAAAATATAATAATATTATAATTTAAATTATCAACACTTGTAAATTTATTTAGATATATTATTTTTTTTTAAAAAAAAAAGGAAATTTCCTTAGATGTTTAAATGATCATATTAAACCATGAACATCTCAACATTTAAAAGATGTTTGAGTACATTTATCAAACCTTAAATTTCGTTCTGATAAGAACTTATGCTTTTCTACGAAATATTTGAATATGCTTCTTTACGCAATATAATTGATAAAATATATCACATGTTTGTTCATTTTTTAGTTTTTCATTTTAGAAATTTAGTACTTCTAACTTATTTCAGTAGGAGATTTCTATTTCACCCCATAATTCTTTCTACACCTTCATTCCTTTTACAGCTTCACCAATATTAAAATCCTCACTTAAAATAAATTTCGACTTGTCAAGTTTGGAAGTAATTTTTAAATGGAAAAAACTTTCAAAAATTACTTTTTGAATTGTGCAATAAAAAACTCAAAAGACTTGTAGATTATACAATTGGGAAATGAGAAACAACTACCAATAATTAAGTTTTGAATTCAATAAAGTAATAATAGCTTGTCACTAATATGTTTATACTACTTTATATTTTCTACATACTATTTGTAATCTTGTTGGATAAAGAAACTGCAATTTATTGCATCGGTTCACCAAGAGTGTGCTTGTTTCAAAGAAGGTTTAAATCTTTTTTTGTCCCTAAGTTATGAGCGGATGTTCAGTTTAGTCCCTGCTTTTAAAAATGTAAACTTTTGATTCTTAAGTTATAAAAAATGTATCAAATGAATCCTTTTTTTATGTTCATGGTCAAAGTACAAAAAGCAATATAAAATGTTGTTATTATTAAGAAACAAATCAGAGCAATCTAAAGATGTAGCAGTTGTTAAGAAACAACCAAAAAGTATTTCAAGTCAAAAAAGGACTCATTTGATATATTTTTTATAACTTAGGGACCAAATATTTACATTTTTAAAAACGAAGACTAAACTGAACATCCACTTATAACTTAGGGACCAAAAAGAAGTTTAAACCTTCAAAGAATGATGCAGTTGAAGAGAATGTGCGAATTGGACTGAATATTGTTGTTGGCTTGAATGAATTTGCGAGGAAGCAAGATGCAAGGATTCTTTGATCTTCCCTCACGGCAAGAGATTTGTAGTAATTTTTTTTTTGTGTGAAAAACCAATATTATTATAATTCAAAACGAGGTCGTGGAGGTCGTAGAAGTTGAAGATGTTGAATTTTGAACCAATGGAATTTGAGGGAGACGAAGATCTAACTCGTATTTGATTCCAAGAAGATGGAATTGATTCCATATTATGTAGAAAACTATGAAAAAGTCGTATTTAGTCTTAATGCAAGGAGATTCGGTTTCAACAGTACCACATATTCGATTCCACACTGACTTATATTCACCAAATATTATATTTTAAAAATAATTATTTAACTTTACTTAAATACATTTTTTTTGTCATTTTAAATTTTTTTTTCTCTTCATAATAAATTTTATAATTATATATATTATTAACAATTATAATATTTTCAATTTTTATCAAATAAACTATTTTTTGTTTATCACAACAATAAAATCTTATACTAATTTTCATAAATTTTATTTTCAAATCTATTTTCACTCACTTCTAAATCTTTAAAAAAAAAAACAATACATTGGTCAATGTGAACGCATCTAAATTTAAAGAAGGGTATTTCTTCTTGTATATCTTTTACGTCACCACCATTGCTCCTTCCTTTTATTCTTTTATTCTTTTGCCTTCATCCCTCTTATCGTGTCTTTTCTATATAAGCATTCTTGAAGCATAATAATGACTTTTACATTGTACAACCTAGAAGCAACTTTCGAATTCTAAGATCACAAATTTCCTTTCAAGAAAAAAAACATTAATCTAAGAGTTAAATATATTTTTAGTCTCTGAACTATCACTCATTTTTTGTTTTAGTCTCTACTTGAAATATCAATGGTTTTTAATCTTTGTTGTTTTGAAACTCTCACTTTTAGTCCTTAAAATTGGACAACGTTATCTTTCAGTACATATGGCAAACAACGAGGTTTCGTAATATGCCAGCTGCCTTCACTGGCTGCCACGTAGGTTTTGATTTTACTGATGAGATTAGTGATGGTCACGTGTGTTGATTCAATTTAGATTAGCACACAATTAGGGTTCTTATTTTTCAATGGGGGGAAAAATATTTACTCGAACCCTTTTACTTGAACTTTTTTACTCCAAGTATTGTAAACCTTCAAGTGGAAGCATTCTATCAAGGTGGTCGTTGCGTTGTGGTGGTCGTTGCGTCAAAGATGTTGCGTCAAAGACAACCAATCAAGGTAAGCTATTGTTTTTGTTTTTCTTTTGGATGTTCGAAAGCAAGGCGTAAAGTGTTAATGTTTGAATCTAGGTCTAGAAATGGTGTTCGACATCTGTTTGCATCACATGGGGAAGTTTGTTAATAAGGGACTACAGTATGTTGAAGGAGAGATTCATGTGATCAAAGGAATTGATCTGGATCGTTGGTCGTATTTTGAAGCTATTGGAATAGTTAAAGAGTTTAAGTATGATGCAGATTTCAAACTATGGTGGAAGAGTTCAAAACAAATGCTGATGAATAATCTCAGATTATTGAGTGATGACATGGAAGCACTGTACTTGGCTAACTATGCAGAGGAGAATAAGGAAGAGATAGAAATCTATGTTGAACATGTTCCTAGTGAGGTAGTGGAAGTTCACTTTCTTAGTTATGGTGAAGTGGTAGAAGAAGAAAACATAAAGGACAAGGAGGAAATGGTTTCCAAAATGGTTGATGAAGAGTGTGATGGTGGTGATGAACAAGAATAGATTGAAATGAGTGAGGAAGAATGTGATGATGGTGAGGAAAGGGACTCGTATGATGGTGGTGATGAACAAGAAAAGGATGAAATAGGTGAGGAAGACGAAGATTGTGATGGTGGTGATGAACAACAAGATGTTGAAGTGGGTGAGGAAGAATGTGATGATGTGAGGAAAGGGAAGAGTATGATGGTGGTGATGAACAAGATTATGTACATGAAGAAGAGGAAGGGGGGAATGTGGTTGAGGGGTTTGTAGAAGCTTCAGCTGAAGAATGTCTGGATGACAGTGAGGAAGACAGAATGACTAATGATGATGATGGGTTTGGTCTTGAGAATGCTAGGGTGGACCATGTTCTTAGAGACATTAATCCACTGTTGGAGAGGTGGAATACAATGAAGAAGAAGAAGAAACGTGTGACTAGAAGGGGCAATGTTGGGGAAGGTTCTTTTATAATAAATGAAGAAGTTTGTGTTCACGACATCAATGAAGAATACAATAGTGATGAATTGGATTCAAATGTAGATAGTGATGAGGATGAGAGGGTGAAAAAGGCAAAGTTTAAAAAGTATAGACAAGATGATATGAGCAAGAACTTCAAATTTGAATTGGGGATGGAGTTTTGTTCCTTAAGGGAGTTTAAAAATGCAGTAATGGAGCATAGTGTATTAAATGGAAAAAGGGTTAAGTTTGTCAAGAATGATCTGACTAGAGTAAGGGCAGTTTGTAAAAACAAATATGGTTTTGTTATTATGGCTAGCAAGGTAGGACGTGAGCAAACATTTTGTGTCAAAACCTTGGTTGGACGACACAATTGTGGAAGAGTTTTTGGAAAAAAAAGTGCAAATGTAAATTATATAATCAGTAAATATTTTTCCTTCGAATAAATATTTTTTCGCCAATTGAAAAATAAGAACCCTAATTGTGTGCTAATATGAATTGAATCAACACACATGACCATCACTAATCTCATCAGTAAAATCAAAACCTATGTGACAGCCAGTGAAGAGGGCAGATGGCATATTACGAAACCTCACTGTTTGCCACATGTATTGAAAGATAACACCATCAAATTTTAAGGACTAAAAGTGAGAGTTTCAAAACAACGAGGACTAAAAACCATTGATGTTTCGAATAGGGACTAAAACAAAAAACGAGTGATAGTTCACGAACTAAAAACATATTTAACCCTTAATCTATAAATGAAATAATAAACTTTCAAATTATATAATATAAAAATCTAAAATAACTTTTAGATTGTAAAATTCAAAAACTTTTTTATGAATAAAATAAAAGTCAAATATATTTTTTAATTACACAATCTAAAAATTTCTTTCATATAAAAAGGAGTCAATGTTGTGTAACCTACATAATGCTTTTAACTCCTAAATTATACAATCCAAATCATTTTCACACTGTAAAATTTGAAAAAACTTTTAAACCAAAATAACAAAGTAGGAATTTTCATATTTACATGGTACAAGAAGAAATGCCCCATAAGGTAACTAACGGGAGATGATTGAACATGAAAAAAGAGGGACAAAAAGTTTCAAGATGTCATGTATTTGACTGTGCCTTTGCACTTACCTTTCTTCGCTCTGTACGCTAGCATGCATTTGCAATATCACGGATAAAAAGGGTATAAGAGCAACACAATGATAAAATTAGAGATGGCATAAAAACCCGTATCTGCGAGTACCCACGGATAAAATCCGCTATGGGTATTTAGTATCTGCGGGTAAAAGGTACCCGCGGGTAACGGGTAGCGGGTATTTTAATACCCGCTTGTTAACGGGTCGGGTTTGGATATCACACTATTCGTACCTGTGGGTACCCGTTACCCGGTTGGAAAAATGAAAATACAATTTTATCCTTGGTCTTTTAAATTATTTTTTAAACTGTTGAATTTTGTATTTGCCTCAAACCCTAAATTTCACTTTTGAAGGGTCTTATTACTTCCTTCCCACACCAGCAGCACCAGCAGCACCAAATATCTGAACTTCTTCTTCTTCTTCTTCTTCTTCTTCTAACCCTTCATGAGTCACGTTGATGAACAACACTGTCGCAGGGTCTCACGGTGTCGTTGCCGTTCAAAGCACAAATATCACGTTGTTGTCGCTCAAAACACAGATCTCGCGTTGCTGCCGCTCAAAACACAGATCTCGTGTTGCTGCCGCTCAAAAAACAGATCTCGCATTGCTACCGCCACACGTAACTGACACTGTCGAACACGTCGCAGCCGCTGCCTACCTCGTCAAGGATGTGCGCGTGAAGCGTGTTGGCGCTCTCCCTGGTGATCATCATCGGCAGCTTTGGCTTATTCTTGGATCCTGGCGGCCGCCCATTCGTGAAGTTTCCTTCCCTTTTTCTTTCCGTTTTGAAAAAAAAAGGTTTGGTGGCCTGCGGTGTGTGGGTTATTGTTCGAGCTCTGGGAAAGAAGCAGTTGAAGCAATTGGCTACGGTGTATGAGGGTTATTGTTTGCTGGAGAAAAATCAGCTCATGCTAGGGACTTCCCTGTACTGCACCAAATGGGAAGGAAAAAAGAGAAACCCTAAAAAGGTTTGGGCTTGGCCCATCTTAGGTTATGAAAGAAAATTTAGAAAGAAAGTTTGGATCTGTCTATTTTAAAAATAAAATGAATAATAAAGGAATGAAATGGATTTTTGGCTTGTTTTCATAAAATAATTATTTCAACATTGATCTTAATTCTGTTTGGCAAAATAATATGTTTTTTTTTTCAATTTAATTTAAACATTTTTTAAAAATCATAAAATATTAATCTTTAAAACAAAATTACAGGTTGAAACAGGTATCCAACGGGTATCTGTAGGTTGAAAAAAATCCGCAGATTTTTTTCATACGGGTGTCCGGCGAGTAGCAGGACAAGTACAAGTATACTTTTTTATAGCGGGTCGGATTCGAGTATCACACTATCCAACTTGAACCCGACCCGTTGCCATCCCTAGATAAAATACCCTAATGGCAAGATAAACATTCAATGCAGATATAATGCTGTTATGAATAAGATCTTTAAAATTCTATAAGGGTTTTAAATTAATAAAATTAGATGGATATTTATAAATTTTAGGTTTAAATCCTTTTTTGGTCTCTAAGTTCTGATATTCAGTTTAGTCTCCGCTTTTAAAAATGTCAACCTTTAATCCCTATGATATGAAAAATGTATCAAATTAATCCTCATGACAACACTTAATGAACAACAAATCACAAGTTTTCATACATAGGTATCCAATATTTTGTGATTTGTTAATAGAAGGTATTATGAACAACAAATCATTTAATGAAAAACTTGTGATTTGTTAACGGATAGGACTAATTTGATACATTTTTCATATCATAGAGACTAAAGATTGACATTTTTAAAAACGGAAACTAAACTGAACATCAGAACTTAATTTAAAAACAAAGGATTTAAACCTAAATTTTATTTCGAATTATAATAAATTAAATTAAAAAACTGATCATTTTCTAAAATTCAATTTAATCTATCTATTAACAATTCTTTTGATGAAGAGACATTCAATTCATCTACAAAAATACCTTTTATAACAAAAAAAATAGAAAAAAATATTTGGTATAACAAATTAAAACGTATATTTTGAATAGTACGTAATTATCATTTTTTTTAACAGATATGCACTAATAAAAGTCTTGGACATTTAGAAAATAATTATTTTATGCTCAAAATCATGATTTATATGCTTCGGTATTGATAATTTTTTTCATAAATTACATACAAAGTTGAGAGAATTTTACAGAAAAGGTCTAGACAGTTGGCTTGCCATTAGAAATACCAAAAATATGTATTAAAAAAGATCCTATTAAAGCAATCTCTCCTACAAAATTATAATACTTACAGAGTGGCTTTAAATAAATTCTTCCCTACAAGACTGGTTAGTTCGGCTCCCATAGCCCATCATTTCCACCATTGCCACTTTCAAGCTCCTTCACAAATTGTTCTTCAATTTCTCAAACTTCTCAGCTATTGCATCCTGTTGTTTATCTCTGTATAATTCAATCAATGACTGTAACGCACTACATATCATTACTCTTTTTCTGTCTGTAATGCCCTTATCTTGAGCATCAATCATGCCCTCACCGGACGAGCATAATCCCTTGAACCAATCTTCAAGAATCAAGGCTTTCTATTACACAGATGAAGCAGAAGGAAAATTGATTAGTCAAATTTCCATCAAAGATTATTAAAGACTGGATCATATAATCTGCAAGAAATTACGACATTTAAAAAGAAAACTGAAATTGTACATACACAAGGATAGGTGACAAAAAGGCAGGCATTACCTTTAGTCCAGAAAACAAATATATACAAGATGATTATTAGGATGTACTACTTCAAAAGATCACATGATAATAAAGCAGAGAGACAACCTTCCAGTACAAGGTACGAAGTAACCGTTGCGATATAATATGATCTGCATTACTATGTTATATACAAAATGTTGTATTACTGTGTACTAATTTATATGCAAGTGAGAATGAGAAAAACTAACAATATAATCAAACATGAGGATTTAAGATTAACTTTTCCTTCAATGATGCTATTCCATACCTCACGAGACTATTTGGCCCTTCTATTTGAAGTTTCTCTCAAGAAAATAAACACTATCTCCGAAAATATTTTATGAAAAAAGCGTGTATTTTCATTAAATGAGAGAAACACAATACTAAGATTCAATAACAAAACCAAAGTGACTTCTGTGTTAGAAAGTACAAAAAGCTACTAAACTTTAATTTTCTAATTTTCACTTTTAAAATAGATTTGAGGACCCAAAACTGTTAGCTACCTTAAAAATCATGCTATTGGGTGACTAACAAGAAATTAGCCGCAAGACCATCTGACAAAAATATTGCCCAATGAAGAGATGTTCCATATGATAATTCTCCAACAGATAATTTTCAAAGCTGAGAGAAGCCATGGAATTATATGATCTTTATTGAAGTATATGAATATACTAAAACTAGGTATAGAATTAATCTCCCTTGTGTAGAAAATATACATAGGATAATGTATTTATAATAATGAGAATGTAGACTAAGTCCAAATACAAATGAATACGTAAAAATAATATAATTAACATAGGGATTATGTTTCCCTAATTAACATAAAATGTAATATATGTAACACTCCCTCTCAAGCTGGTGCATATAGATCGTATATACCAAACTTGTTACAAATATAATCAATTTTGGTCCCTATAAAACCTAAGTGAAAATATTTGCTAACTGATCATTTGAGTTGATTAATTCAGTCTTGATGTTTCCATATACAATTTTCTCTCGAATGAAATGACAATCAATCTCAATGTGTTTGGTCTTCTCATGAAAGACGGGATTAGAATTTATATGAAGATAAACCTGATTGTCACTTGAGTAACATCTCTAAATTTTAACTCTCTAAGCAATTGTTTAAGCCAAACAAGTTTACAAGTGGGTGAGGTCATAATTCTATATTCTGCTCCCGTACTAGATCTTACCACAACACTTTGTTTCTTGCTCTTCCAAGAGATCAAGTTACCATCAAAGGAGACAATACTTGGAAGTAGATCTTCTATTAGAAGGAAATCAACATTCGAATAGCAAACAACTTTTCTATGGTTATTGAAACCATAGAACAAACCTTTTCCAAGAGATCCTTTATTATACTTTAATATATGCTGCATTTCAATGATCTTCACATGGAAAATTGGGAACTTGGCCCACCACACTGACTACAAATGAAATGTTAAAGTAACTTATTAAGATAATTTAATTTCCCAACCAATCTTCTATGCTACTCAGGATTTGAAATAAGCTCCTTATTTGGTAGGAGTTTGGTATTACAATCTATGGGTGTGTTAACAGATTTTAAGTTCATCAACCCAATTTCCTCCAAAATATCCAATGTATACTTCCTTTGTGCTACCTTAATACCGAAGAAATATTTGAGTTTACCAAGATCTTTGGTCTCAAAATGGTGGCAAAGGTATTGTTTCATTTGGGAGATGTCATGATGGTTACTGCTTGTAAGAACAATGTCATCAACATATACTATCAAATAGACACATCCAAAACTTGAGTGAGGGTAAAAGACGGAATGATTTGCCTCACTCCAAGTCAAACCGAATCGTTGAACAATACTAAATTTTCCAAACCAAGCTTACGAAACTGTTTAAGGCCATATGATGATTTATGAAGACGACATACCAATCCAAAAGACTCCCCTTGAATAACAAATATGTAAGGTTGCTCCATCTAAATTTCTTCCTGCAAATCTCCATTAAGAGACGACATACCAATCAAGAAGAATCCCCTTGAACAACAAATCTGCAAGGTTGTACCATCTAAATTTCTTCCTACAAATCTCCATTAAAAAAAAACATTTTTGACATTGAATTGATAAAGAGGTCATTGTTGAAAAGCAACCATGGCTAGAAATAAGTAAACAAAAGTCATCTTTGTCACCGGAGAAAAAGTATCACCATAATCCAATCCAAAAGTTTGTCTGACCTTTGGCCATCGAACTTTGAGGCGATAATAATATCATCAAGACCAACTTTAATAGAAAAAATCCATCTGCAACCAACAACAAATTTCCCAAACGATAATGGCACAAGCTACCAAGTTCCACTATTCTACAAAGCACTTAATTCATCTAGCATGGCTTGATGCTAAGTAGGATATGCTAACGTATCACTGATAAATTTAGGAATGGACTCAAATGAAATAAACGAAAGGTAGGTATAAAAAGGTGAAGATAATCCATGGTAATTCAAAACAATATAATGTGGAGAGGGATTTTGGTTACAACGTATACCTTTGTAACTATAGGTAAAATATCTAGAGAGGATAAAGAAGAAAACAAAGATTTATTATCAGTATATGGCACTTGAGTCAAAAACTGAAGGTCCAAGAAAAGAAGGTTGAGTTAGGCCAACAAAAGTGCATACAACAAAATCAGTGGAAATAAATTTATGACAATCAGCATACCATTTGAGAAATTCATTAAAAAGAGCAAATTGGCCTACGCTATCAGTAGAGGCAACGGAAGAAGCCATGGAAAGAGAAAAACCCTAGAAAAAACCAAGGTTATCTAATCAATGCAACAAGATGATATGATCCTATCTAGGAAATAGTACGATTATTTCTGAATTTGATTCTTCTCGTAGCAAAAACAAAGAAAATCAAAGAAGAATGCAGATATAAGGTAGAGATGAAAACGCCACAATCTAGCATATTGATGAGTCAATGAAAATTCGCCACAAAAATCTCAATCTTTGATAAGAAGCAATGTTCTATGACAAGAACCAAGAGAATCCTCTCTCAATGAATTCAAAATTCAAATATTGACTATCAAAAGCTTTAGGCTCTAGATACCATATTAAATATAGTAAAACTTGCTATAAGATTAATATCCCTTGTGTAGAAAATACATATAGGGTAATATATTTATAATGATGAGAATATGTAAAAATAACATAATTAACTTAGGAACTATGTTTCCCTAATTAACATAAAATGCTTTATATCTAACAATATGTAAAAGAGGAGAATAATGTATCAAGTACTCAACCTCGAGACATAATATATCTAACAATATGTAAAGGAGGAGTATAAAGTATTAAGTACTCAACCTAGAGAGTACAAATAAAGTTGTGAAACTTTTTATAAATTTCACTTGTAAGCTTTAAAAAGAGTAACTAATATAGGTAAAAAATTATGAACATATTTTAACATAAGGTACAACTTGTTCCATTAAGAAGTGAATTTTAAGTCTAAGTGAACTTTATAAAACCAACTTGTAAAGTGAGATTTGTACTCTGTTAAATATAGTGAAAAAGTATGTATGAGATTAATCTCCTTTGTGTTGAATATACACATAGGGTCCTGTATTTATAATAGAAGAAATATGGGCTAAGGCCAAAATACAAATAAGAAATAATAACAAACTAACTAAAGATAAAAGATAAATATAAAATAAAGATAATATATCTAACACTCCCCCTCAAGCTAGTTGCATACAAATCGTATGTACCAAGCTTTTACTAATATAATCCATAAAGACTTATCTGCTTCTGCACTCGAATGACACCAAATTGCTAATGATTTGCAAAACGACATAGAAGACGAAATACCAACCTAAAAGACTCTACCTGAGCAACAAATCTAGGAGGTTGCTCCATGTAAATCCTTTCTTGCAAATCATCCTTGAAGAATGCCACCAGTGGATAAAGAGGTAATTCTTGGAGAGCCACCACAGCTATAAATAAATTAACAAAAAACATCTTTTCCATGGAAAAAAAAAAGCATATATGGACGTATGGGATAAATGCAATGGTGACAAAAGAGAGGTCAGAAGAGACAACAGCGAAAGAAGCCATGGATGAATAGGAGAGAGAAATATTAAAAAAATCCAAGATTCTCCAATCAAGGCACAAGAGCAACCTCGATGCTCTAAATAATTACTTGAGAGGAGACAAGACGTACGACAATGCATGATGAACCTAAAAGAGAAAAACAAGCGACCTCAATGATCTGAGTTGCTACTAGACATGCCATAGTGCACGACAAAAAAGGGAGCAAATCCATAACTTTAAAAGGCGATGAGAACATGTAAGAGCTCTGATGTCATCGATGGCATGGTGGTCGCCTGGCCGATACGATCAAAACCATGTGATTGTCGGTCGAAGCTAGAACTCCGGTAATGACAGCGGTAGACGATGGCACCGTCACTGGCAGTGATGAGTGTAGTGGTAAAGACAACAAGAATTTTTTCCTCAAAAGAACTTTAGGCTCTGATACCATGTTGAATATAGTGAAAAAGTATCTATGAGATTAATCTCCCTTGTGTTGATTATATATATAGGGTCCTCTATTTATAATAGAAGAAATATGGATTAAGCCCAAAATACAAATAAGAAATAATAACAAACTAACTAAAGATAAAAGATAAATATAAAATAAAGATAATATATCTAACACACTCACTTATATACTCTAAATTAACTTTATCTCTAGTCGATATGAGACTTTCAACATACCTCCTAACGCCAAGGTATATATATATATATATATACATATCAAGTGTGAGACTTGATATTAATGGGTGGTCTAATAGCAAGTGGAACATATCCAACAAATAACATATCTCACTAAGATAGGTTCTAACAATAGCTCTGATACCATAATAAGAAGTGAATTTTAAGGTTAACTCAACTTCACAAAATCAGTTTGTAGAGTGAAGTTTGCATCTACTTATATAATCTAAATTGGTCTTATCTCTAATAGATGTAGGATTTTCAACATGCCCAATAAAGAGAAGTTTCACATAATAATTCCCCAACGGATCTCATTTCATGATAGAGACAAGCCTAGTAATTATATGATTTTTGTTGAAGTAGAGGTAAACAAAAAGTATAAAGCATTGAGGTAATCAAACTTGAGTCCAAATAAACTTGTGAAACAATTTATAAATTTGACTATTATACTACAAAAATTTATTTTAACATAAGGTACACCAGCCTCAAGTCATAAGAGACAAATACATCGATTAACAACTACACAGAGTTATCACCCAGAGACAATTTGCCAAAAAAGATCCATTAACATAGCCAGTAATCCAATTCACTATGATAGGTGAAAGTACATAGACCCAAGAGACTTCCTTATGAAGAACTCAATAGTTGACTCATATCATCATGCCATTTTTGGGTGTCAACTGGCAAATATACAAACTTCTTACATAGAATTTTCAAGATCTCTCCTAAAAGATGGCAAGTACTTTTCCATACTTTTGCAAAGGAACTTACCGGTTTCTATTTTTCTTTGTTCAGATACGTTTCCCTACAATTAGTTTCTGTTTTATTTTTTGCAATTGTAATAGCATGATCTTTCATAGCATATACTATGAAGAAATTAATGAGACACAAAGCACATATTTGTAATCAGCCTGTACACAAGCAATTGAGAAATTATTAATCTTTTTCTCATATTTCAAGTATAGGCTGCCCTATCTCATTTTCATCACAAAACTCCCAAACCATTTATAGGAAGAAGCTGTTCTAGCTGTATTTAGACTTTTTGGTTGTGAATATATGAAGAGACAGAGTTATATACTTCAAACTGTTATCATTTATTACTCTTGGGCAAAAGCTAGTGAAAATATAATTCCCTCTGCATATGCTTAGCTATATATTTTCATCATGATAAAATACATACCATCACAAGAAAATCTTTCAGCTGTTGATCGTTTGAACTTGAGATAAAGCTTAGAATGTGTAACATTGTCAAGGTAAGCTGCATCCAAAACATGGGTAGTTCAGTTAAGTAATGACAGCAGCAGCACAGCAAGAAAGCAATGTCAGAACTCCCTAATTCAATAACTAAGTTAAAATAACAAGAATACCTCGTAACTTCATTCTAATTTTAAACTTTAAATATAGTAGTATTCTAGTTTTGGAATCGGGATATTAGTCTGATATAGTAATATCTCATCTCTTGTGAAATTATAATAACTTGATTACAGAAATAGGGTATTCAAAATGTTGAACTATAACTAAAATAATAATTCACCCGATCTAAACTGACCATAAAAAATTATCTGGACAAATTAAATTGAACTATTTTGGTTCAGTGAGCTAAAATTAAAGGTTAGAATTAAACTATTTTTGTGGTTAAACTAAACTACTTTTTAGAACAAAACTTAAAAAAAAAAAATTAATAAATATTTTAAGGAGATTTGTTAAAGTTTAAAATTACTTAAAGATAATAATACAACACTTAAGTTATCAAGAAATTTAAAATTTATACTTTATTTGATACCTATTATATGTCTAATCGCTTAGGAAGTGTTGCAAGAAACTAAGCATAATTGTTGAAATATACTTAAATATAAAATAAGAAGTAAACTTTGTGGAGGGAATTAGTAAGGTTTAATCTTGAACCGATGAAGAGATAAAGAGGTTAAGGTTGAAGCAAAGTCATGTTTGCAACAATGAAATTGCTAATTCATTGGAAAGAAATTTTAACACACGTTAGTTCACTGTACTAAAGTCTTACATTAGTTCAGTTAGTGAACTACACTGGTAAGAAAAAATTCAGTGTAGTATTTCAATTATTAATAATTTAGTGCAAATATGTTATTGTCAAGATCGTAGTTTTAAATTATTTGAACATCCATTAGTTTCCTAGGTAGAGGAACCCAAGAAGACTACTGTAAAACACCAAAGCTCACTGAAAAGATATGGTAAAACATGATTCTAGGCACCCAGAATAGCCAGAATGCCTCCAAGGGACAAAGTTCCCTTCACACAGCATGGTAATGATCCTGTCAACAATTTTCTAAACATCCAATAACATTCTCCTACCTACAAAGACCCCCCACTATATAAAGAAAGACTCACTCAACCTAACAACCCAACTAACAACTAACATCGTAATCTATTTCCACCTATCACACATTATATCCTATCAACATCCCTGAACAACTAAGTATCAACGATGTTGTAAAGATCACTAGTAAGCTTGCAAGATCACCTGCTTTTTTAATGAAACCCGGTACTTGAAATTTGATGGCCCAGAAATTTGGTCCTCATCCATATTCTCCAGTAGATGCTCAACAGATTCCACAATCTTTGAGAATGATTGGCCATAATCTGCAAAAACCAGAAAGAAAGTTATATTCAGATGAAGCTATTAACGGAAATGAAGAAAAGTTATTTGTACAAAACAATTTACAGCAAAATAAGTAAAAAGGTAAATGAAAATAAAGGAAAATACAATGTGGCAAAGCAAATCTGTTAACTTTTGGACTGATAAATGGTTAAATCCTTTAAACAAGGAAATAAAAATATGCTGAAATGAATTCAAAGATTTTAAGATATTTTTTCCAAATTACTATGGAGATATTAAGAATATTTCTATTCTAATAATTTGCCATTTACAGCATATGTTTTTCTCTGTTTTGTAATGTTTCGTCGGTTTATAGTTTTGAAATGTTGTTTGACAGTTGTATTTTGTTACAAAATATCTATCTACATTTCTTGGCAATGTCAACAGCACCTACAGTAGCTTTAGAAGCCTTTTCAGACGCTGATTGGGCATCTGAAGTTGACAATGGTAAGAACACTTCAGCATCATGTATATTTTTGGTCTGAACCAATATCATTATAAGAAAAACAATTACCTAGCACTGACACTGGCACAGCCAATGCTGCCGCAGCTTGTATCCTTATTTTAAAATTTGATGAATCACGTAGTAGTTGCAGAAGAATACCAAACACAACTGGAGACCTGAAAAATGGCAGCATGAGGCACTGTTCAGTAGTTTAAATTTCAGTGTTACAGAAATAAAAAGTTGAACAATGTATCTTCATGAAGAGTGCCTGTGCAAAGCAGGACTACCAAAAACAGGGCAACGAATATCATTTATCTAATGAAATTAAAACACGTTCAACTACAGTACCCATTTCTTAATACGACACTAAGGATAATACTAGAAATATAATGCCTTATATACTTCAGAAACAACCAATCTTAATTTTGTTCCAATTTATGAAAGGGAACGTTTCATCCTGTTATTAAATAAAAGAATAGCACAAAATATTCAAGTTATTGAACATTAAAAATATGAATCCAACTGAAGACAGTTCCATAAACTTTAAGTCGTGTGTGAAATACTTGTGCAAATTAATTTGCCTATTTGGACAATTATACCCTTTATACTATCCCTCAAAATGGAGGGTATATGTCTTGCACCAAGCTTGTTACAAATAAGTGCACACAAGATCCCTTAAAAGATTAATGAAGACATGTCAGTTGGTCAATGTAGCTAGCAAAGTCACCAGTGATTTCCCCTTACCATTTTTTTCTCACAAAATGACTCTTTATCTATATATATTTATATCTCATTTAAGATGGGATTGGATGCAATATGAAGAGTGACTTCATTGTCACTATTAATGCTTCATGGCTTGAAAATCTTTACAATAAGGACAGGTAAATGTTATGCAAATAAACTAGCAAACTGAGGTTAGAACACTAGCTGTGGTGAGATACTATTAGATTTTAGGCTTAATTAAGTTTATCTCCATATAAATTTGGAAACTTTCAACTGAGTCCCTATTTGGTCTATTGAGTACTCAAATTATATTTTTCAATTTAGTCCCAGCCATTTAATTTTTTGTTAATGGGATGATGTAGCTCTTATCTTGCTCCGTCAACTTCCTTAGTTATTACCACGTTAGTTTCTAGTTTTCCACTTTTCTAGTTTCATAGTTTTCTAATTTTCTAAATTATGAAATTGTAAAATAACACGTGACGACAACTAAGAATGGTGATGAGGCAAGATAACAACATCACCTAGTCAAAAATTAAATAGTAAGAACTCAAATGAAAAATAAAACTTTTTTGAGTACTCAATAGACCACAAAGATTTAACAGGGACTCAATTGAAAATTCTTAAATTTATCAAGGACTTGAAACTTTTTTGTATAAGTTCATAAAGATATTAAAAAAAAAAAAGAAACAAAGAACTGATGGGGAACCAAACCAAAACCCATGAACAAAGAAAAAGGCAGTTAGCTATAAGGCAATCCATCAGCTAACTTTCCCTATACATTGGAAGAAGACATCTATTATGAAAGAAGTCCAAATTTGTAAAAGTTGGCACAGTATTTAATCCCTTCAAAGGATGACAAACCTAAACTGGTAATCTTATCTGCACAATGATTCCATCACTGGCTCCATATCTTTATCACTATAGTGGATTGGTCCACCAATTAGGGTTGTAATATTTTTTAGTTAAATCTTGATCTATTACAGTTTATTTCGTTGATTTATCTTTTGCTTAATGAAGCCCTCATTTCAAATTACTATCTAATAAGGATAATTTTAGAGAAGATCCCTTTCATAGGGATCTCTTTATTTTTATTTATTAATTAGGATCATTTAGGAATAACTTTTGTTATTTAATCAATTAGGATAATTGTTGGGGATCTATGAAGCCATTTTAAAGGGCGGACCATGGGAATCAATTTCAGAAAAACTATTAGATTAGGAGGGGCCAGTCACGGAGGACTAGTTTGATTTTGACATTCACAATTCATCGTCAAAATGAGTCTTTCATGCGTAGGTCTGATACAAATTGTTTCCTATAAGCTATCAATTGCATGCAATAAGTAGGAGAAGAATAAAGATATGTAATGTATGTGATAAACATAAGAAGCATGTGCTTCATTTGAACGTACCAATTCATATCTTGCAGCCTTAATGTCTCGTTGAGGAATAGATTGCCAAGAGCATGACAAACATTCCACTGGACCTAGTAAGAGAGATTCCATCTTCAAGAGGGATAGAGTGCATTGATACCAAGAAACCAAAATACTCAGATAATAACCAAACAATATAATATTATGGTACCTTAACGTTCCCCGTAGTTATGCAAGAAATAAATGATTGAACTATTCTCTCAAGCCTATTCAAATCCTGTAGACAGTCCAATGCACAATGTTGTTGACACACCATTAGATCTTTAGTGTTGAGAAATGCTTCATTCAAATGGTTATGATGGTCCAATGGTGTGTCCTGAAATTTTGATGTTGAACACTTTAAGATTCTCGAAATATACCCAAGAGCCCTAACAGCATTAGATTTAACCTGGTAATGGAGAAAAGAAAACATAAATAAGCGAGAGACAAATGTGCAAATCATAGGCAAATAATCAATATATATAAAATGATTTGCTAGTTAGATATTTAAGATAACTTGATTTACGTTAATTAGGCAATCCTTAATTATGTTAACTAGAAATTCTAAAATTTATAAAATTATATAGCAAACAAAAATCAGACAATTACTTTCCACATAACCCACCTTACACAATATTATACTTTGTTGTTTACATGTTCCATCCAGGAAACATCCTAACAAAGTGATTTCATTTCGCACATCAATACCTTCTTACTGCACCTCCATAGGTGTGGAAATAGTCCTAATTATCCATGGGTTGGAAATATTCCAGGTTGCATAATCCTCCAAATTGTGCAATCCGAATATCTATTCAGCATTATGCAATCTAGAAATCTATTCCAGATGATGCAATCCAAAACTCAATGTATTTCGTATTGCACAATCTGAAAATGTATTAATCTGTAATACATTCCATTTAGGAATTATAGAATGTAAAAATGCATTCTAGGTTACGTGTAAGTATACATACTATAGCTAACTACAGTTGACTTGTATAGTTTCTAGTTAGACTGTACAGATGTGGGTTTACTTATAATTGTACAATTTCTTTTTCTTTTTGTAATTGTGCAGTTGTCAGTTTCTATAATAGTTAGTAGTAGAGACTACATCTACGATTCTATGTGTTACAACAATAAAATATTCAGGTCATGTTTAATTCTCTCTCTTTTCTCCATTCAATTTCTCTAAGATGGTAGTATCTAGAGCTTTTTCTGCACAGATCTCGATCCTTCAAGTTTGTCACTAATTTCTTTCTTGCTCAAGTTGAGATTGCTTCCACTTCCGTTTCTTGTATTTTGTATCAGTGCATTGTTTGAATTCATCAATGTTCTCAGTTCAAGCCTTTGCTTGGTGATGCCTTGTCAGTTTAGCTTGAATTGAGCTTTCAATCGGTCAATTGTTCAAGTTTTGGCTTGTGATTAGTTCAGATCTATTAATGGAAGGCTTTAATCGGTGATTGAAAATCAAATTTGTGTTTGTTGTAAAGTCTTACACAAGAACACAATTGCAACCAAAGGTCTATAAAGAATTGAAACTCAGGAGAAACCTTAAAGAGAATAGTATAATTTAATTGAAACTTAGGTATCTTTCTAATAACATGTTTACTAAGAGGCTGGGAGAATTATCGTTTGTCCAAATTATCTAATTGAAACTAAGGTAGACAGCAGTGGTCAAACATGGTTTGTCCAAATTATCTAATTTATTGTGAGTCGTGTCAATTAGAGAAACATGGTCGTAGTTCGTTTCCTCATAAGGTCTCATAACGTGTTTTTTCCCCTTTTGTGTTCTGACATATTACCAGCTGTGTTAAGTCTAATTTAAGATTTCGATATTTTGATACTTATATGATGATTCAAGATGTACTTGGATATTTTAATGAAAAATAATTCTGAGTTATTTTTTATATTTCAATCCTTTTACAATGAAGTTAAAAATTAATTTGGGATTTCTATTTGAGTAGTTGAGATATTGTTAGTTATAATATCTTATATTAGTTACAATATTATTCTTCATTATCGTTAACAAGTGGACTTAAGCCTAACTCAATCCCATAAAACCAACTTGTAAGGTGAGGTTTTTGAACCCACTTATATACTCTAAATTGGTCTGATTTCTAGTCGATGTGGGACCTCCAACACACCTCCCCTCACGCCGAGATATATACGTCTGGAGCGTGAGATTGGACATTAATGGGTGGTCCAATAGTGACCCGATAACAGTGGAACAATATGCCCAACAAACAACAAATATAGTTAGGATAGACTCTAACCATAGCTTTGGTAACCTGTGGTATATCCACGCCTTTGTCAGTGAAAGCCTTGCAAACACTATTGAACATTGATGTTGCTTCTTCTTCAATCACCACTTGCTTCTTCAGCCAAAACTCCACTTTCTCTTGATCACTCATCCCTGGCCTAACACCCGTAGATTTGTTTGAACTCGCTCCTGATCCGCCACCATGTTCTTTCTTATCCTCTACAGAAAAGCCTAATGTGTGCTGGTAGAGGAGGCAGGTTGAGCGTTTGAAGGGAGTGTGGGACCAAGAATTGTTGTGTTCATTACATCTTGGGTAGTCATCTCCACGTAGTTCTTGTTAGCCATATTGATAGGTTTCCGAACACAAAACCTGATCAAGAACACCCACTCACACTCTCACAACAGTAAAACAGAAAGAAATGAGATGATTCTAATATTATTAATAGAAAGAATAGTCTGTACAGTCAAGATACAAGGGCATAATCCCCTTCACAGGTCTAACGCCTGCCAACAAACAATGTTCTCCAAAACTGCCTTCAAACTATACAACCAATCTATTTATACAATTCTTCTCCCTTCTACCCTAATCCCATTTCCCATTATATCCAAATACCCTATATCCTAACACATGCTCACCAAATGATTCATCCAGCTGCACCACCCTCTGCTTCAGGGCTAGATGGTCCTCATGATTTTCTTCCACCAGCTTTCTCAGTGCACTTACTTCTTTGGTAACACTCTCTATAGGCTTGAAAAGAGCTCCCAGAGAAGGAGTGTCCATAACTTCATATTCAGCAACTTGGTCTGCAAGGCTCTCATTGACAAAGGCGTGGATATACCACAGGTAAGACTTAGGGTCCTAGGACATTAGTACTCCACGGTTCCTTTTATTGGTTACTCCTTGATGGTTTTTCAATTTTTGCATTCCTTAATCTTAAGGAATTAGGAGAACCCAAATCTGATAGATTATCCTGATTTTTCCTCAAAGTTTGAAGAATTGTCATTGATAGGATGGGTATCTTTACTTGAGATGTTGGCTAGGGTTTTTATATGTCCAGATGTATATACAGTTGCAGACGTGGACACAGTTATGACAGGCTCAAAGAGGGAGCAGGTTGTAAATGAGGTTGGAAGAAATGACAAAGATCTTGGTACCCTATATTCTATCTTAGGTCATTACCTGAAGATAGGGAAGAAAGCACTTGAGCCTATTCCCCGTATTTTGATATATCATAGTCTTGCAGAAAATTTTGTTTATGGGTTAACAGGTAATTCCTTCTGGAACTAAAGGTTTTATATTAGATAGGGCTAAAATACAATTGGACTGTGACTCTAGATCAAAAGAGGAGCCATTTGGAAAATATGAATTCACTCAGTTTATGGCCAAGACAACAGACCAAAAAACCGAGAGATCTAACCTTGCATCAAGTGCGAACAAGCCAAAAGTCCAAGCAGCTGCTCCTAAAGGACCCCGGACACTTGCTGGAATCATCAAGAAAGAAAAGGAAACAAAAATAATAGATTCTACCAGATGCAGACACATCGGGCATAGCCCAAGTTATGGTAGGTGGAGTAGGAGGATTAGTTTTTCAAGCCGTGGATCACTAAGCTCCTGATAACCATATTGGAGTTCTAGAGAGACAAGAAAAGAGAAACAGAAAAGTAAACTTGTTGAGATGAAAGGCTACACACAGAATGAAAAGGATTTCCTTCATATATGGAGAAAGAAAAGAAAAATAGACGTAAAAGAAAAGTTGATAAAATTGCTAAAACAAAAATCATAACCAACTTAATACAACACTAACAACGGTAAATAGGCAATTTTTGGATTTATATTATCGTACAAATTAGGCGATTATTTTCTCCGTAATTATTCATATAATAATACACTATGCTTGAGTACATTGAAACACAAATTCAGCGATGTCTCTAATTACTCTCCTCAAAATTACATTTTTTCAACAGAATATTCAAATTTAAGGAAATACAGAACACAAATAAAAGATACCTTGTCTCCATCCTTAGTAAGATGCAAAGCACATTCAGTCAACAATACAATCAACTGGGGATTGGAGATTGAACCTACACAACAAAGTAGAGAAATAAAGAGATTACAAAGAGAACATTGAAATTTTGTCTTGACACCAAAAGGTTGACCATTCAATCATGGACATCAAATCAAACTCACCCATCTGCTGTCCAAATGGGGGGATTCTATCAGAGTGACAAATAGCATCACATATGTTTGCCAATGCCCATGAAGCTGTTATCCTAACCTGCTTTATGGAAAACAGCGAATACCAATTAATTACAAAATGTATATAGGAAAGTATAGAGCCAGAAACTGAAGCAGAACTTACAGAGATTAGTGCATCTCGAGTGTTGATCTCAACAGCATGGATAAATTTCTCAAGTACCTCTGCACTACAGAGATTATTTAACACTTTTAGACTTTCTCTAGTGAATCAAATATATGTTTCAAAAAGAAATCATAATATTCACAGTACAAGTTATAGTATAACCTCTGACACACTTGTGGAAAACATGAAATGATACCAACAGCACGACAAGCAGAAGATCTCACTGATGGCACACTATCACGTACAGCAGCGTGTACCTACAAAATTTTAGCAAGTTAGTAAATTCATTACAGCAGCATGGTAATCTATTCATTACAATACTGCAATTAGATAGCCTAGAACATGATTTCTGTAGATACTTACTAAAGAAGACAATATGAAGTCCTGTTTCTCCTTAGTGAAACACATGAACACAGAAGAAGTCATGCCCGCAAAACATGTAATTGACGCAGCTCTCACCTTTAAGGGAAAAGCAGAAAGAGGTATACTGTTAGGAAACCAGAAAAAAAAAATCATAAATATTTGAAAAACACAAGCACAAAATGTCTATATGTATATTGAGAAAACTTCTACGATTTCCAGTCTATGGCTCGTCATAGAAAATACTCTGTCCACCCTAAGGCTCTATACAACTTTCCATAATCCCATTTGTCCTATTACTTCCCTTCTATTATGACGTTCCAACCTCCTGAATGTTACCTTAAACTTTTCTCATAACAGACAACCAACTGCCAGCTCAATCTATTGACTCTTCCTTTGCCTTGGCTCATCATTTAAATTACAGGCTCTATCAGACACATTTGTTAGAAATTCATATTTCATTCATTCTGTGAAAATATATTTCTCTTCATAAAAAAAATACAACATAAACAAAGAATGTCAGCAAGAGGGTAAGTGTTAGGAATCAAGGCTATTTTTGCAGAAAACAAAGAAAAGTAAATCTGAACTTCTCTAATAATTTCTCTGGATTAATCCAGTTACCAAAATTAATTCTGTGACACCACCCTCTTCCCTCTCCTCCTAAACTTTACAAGGGGTTTTAACTGCTATCAACACTTAGCTGTAAAAACTACCTGAGGACAGTATTATTAGTTACTGTTTTGAAATTTCCTCCTACAACAAACCTGCAATGCTATCTTATTGTCAACATGCTATATTTGCTTGTCTATCAATACTGCCCTCTTCAGAATTAACCTTGTAAGGTTAAAATCAAGAAATCGATTTTGAATAGAAGATAAATCTTCCCTTCCAGTGCACTAACACCTGTTATACTGGTGCAGCATCTTAAGTGATCTTATGTCTTCCCTGAATGTAAGCTAGGATGAACACTTTTGTAGTTCCTTGCAATTCTAGAGGTAGAAAAACTTCTACCCCTGATGGCCTTCGTATGTTGAGATACATGGTACACCAGATGAATCTGAGCTTGCTGTGATAGTTCTAATTAGAAAGACACTTCGCCAATTTGCTTAAGAACCAAATATGGTCCATGGTAACGATATGAGAGTTTGAGATGATGCTTATTTGACTTAGAACTTTTTCTTTGTGGCGAAATTTTCAGATGCACACAGTCACTTAGATTGATATTGGAAGTGTGAAACAATGTGTCGGCAGTAAGCAATAATTATGGAATTACTTTTCTTGATCTCAAAAAGAAACAATACATTGGTATGAAGGGAATAAATCTCCTTGAAATAAGGAAATAAATCTCTTCATATGAAGGAAATAAATCTCTAGAAATTAAGACTCTAAATCTTGAGCAAATCTACCAAATAATCTGCTAATCCCAATCCCTTAAAATCCGTAAAGTAAATCTGCAGTATTTACATCCATAGTTCAACACCCCATCTTAAGTTGAATAAATGTAGTCCATTTCTAGCATGGTTATGAGATTATTGAAGGATGAGGTACTGAGTCCTATTATTGGGACATCAGCCACCTGTTGCTTGGACGGAATGTATGACAGGCATATTAAAGCTTCTTGTATTCTTTCCTGAATGAAGTGTCTATCTATATTGAGCAATTCTCCCTGCACCTCACCATCCTACACCTCCCAATTCTTTTTTAATTCCAACTGTACCCCTGTCAGTGTGAAGAAGAATATTTTAATTTTATAAAAAAGTTAATCCATTCTCAAAGCAAAGCTTTTGCCGCATCTCACATTTGAAACCTACACCTCCTTTCTGAAATTTCAGCCTGAACTCTTTCATTTTTTCTCCTCTCTGATGCTCCTCCCCTCCGTGCTCTTCCCTCCAACCCTCTCTGATAGAATATATTTTTGTGCTTGATTTCTGGCGCTTGAGCATGATTTTTGTGCTTGATTTGGGCTGGACGTGGGAACTGGGAGGAGTTGCAGACATAAACCAGAATTGAGATTAATGCTCCCTGCACTTGATCTGCTGATGAGGGTGGTGCCGCAGTTGGATCTGCGGCTGATGGCAACCGCAAGTGGATCCGCGGTTGGGTTTAGGGGGTGCATCTTCGTTGTCCGCATATCGCAATGCGGGTAAAGGGAAACGCAGTTCGTCCTGCGGCTAATGGCAACTGCAGGTGGATCTGCGGTTGGGGTTTTGGGGGGTGCATCTTCGTGTTGTCCACATATCGCAATGCGGCGAATGGAAACGCAGTTCATTTTGCGGTTGTGCAAATCTACGAAGCAAGAAGAAAGTGGGTTCGAGACAGACGAGCTTTAACAGTTGAACATGAAAGTTGATGAAGGTGATGGGGAAAAACTGAGTGTAGCTACCATTCTGATACTGACCAATGTTCTTGGCATTTGACTACTAAGACCCCACGATAGTCCATTGTCTAATTTTGTCGATTTATTTCCTTTGATTCTTAGACCCCAAAATTAGATTAGCACCTCCTGCACCTCTCTCTATTATATATTATATGTAATAGATTTTGATAGATTTTGACTTATTAAAGAAAGGATAAAATGGTAAAATTGGAGGTGTAGAAAGAAGGAGGTGAGGTGCAGGGAGGAACACTCATCTATATTTATATATTTTGTATTGTCATACCGAATGGGATTATGCTGATATAAAAAAAATACCGAATGGGATTGTGTGCAATGTCTATTGTTGACTTATTATTACAGTAGGGCTTCATGGGTCCCTCCAAATTAATCTTCAAGTCATCTAAGATCATTCAGTAATCCTCACCATACGTAGGGTGTAATCCTCACTATACAAGCTAATTTTGTGAAGATGAATAGGTCTTGAACCCACTTATTAAGTCTTTGACCATGTCTATCAACCCTAAATGCAACCTTCATTGTTGCACCCCCTGGAACATATTGCAGCCATCATTACTGTGCCACTTTGATCATTATTGCAGCCTTTATTGGTGCATAATCCACCTATAAAGCTGAGATCGTGAATTATCGAATGGAAAAGGGGACATATCCCAAACTGCTAGAGAATTGAAGAATGTTGATAGGAACCCGGAAATAGTTAGACCCAAACCCACAATATCCAAGGTGTATGTTAGACAAAGAAAGAAGGGCAAAGTAGGGGATCAAAATGGCAAGAGAGAGAATGAGAAGAATTTCATGTAACAAACTGCTGAGCTGGCACATTAGGAGAGGAGAAATTCTGTTATGTGGGTATAAGGAGTGGAAGGAGAGTGGGGGGAAGGGGGGATTGGAATTGGCTGGAATTTGGGAGAGACTAGACACTCTCTAACTGTCTAGAAAATACCTTTGTCTAACATACACCTTGGATATTGTGGGTTTGGGTCTAACTATTTCCGGGTTCCTATCAAATGTCCAGCCCACAAGTGTGTGCTCTCTGACATATTCTGGTAAGTTTTCATTTTCTCTGAGTCTTAATGCTTCAGATACACCTTTTTCTCACTATTAAAGACTAGACTATGGAGCCACTGACCTCTCGGAGTGTTGGTTACATATCTGAATAGATAAGAATTATGAACGTGGTATCTTTAGTAAAGTAGCAGATGTGTAGCAGGGAAGACAATTAACTTTGTACTTGGTAAATAGAAATTTAAAGGTTAGTCTATCTCTAATAGGTCCAGAACTAAGGTCTATTTTTGCTGATAAACTATGCCAGTGGTATGCTTCTCTCTACTTTTATTCTGCTTTTTTGTTTCTGTTAAGGAATAGCTGACTTTTGTATGTAGCCAATTTGTCCACGAAACTACTAATACGATCTCATTCTGTTAAGCTAATTTAAAAAATGAAAAGATTCAACATATATGAACAACTGATTCAAGTTGGCACACATGACTCGATTATTTAGTATAAAAAATACAAAACTATGACATATGATATAAAAAAATCTCACCATTGCTGAAGAGTGACACAAGATAAGAGGCATATGCTTCTCAATTGCCTCGCACCATTGCTGAATTCCTGAATCACAAGCTTCAAAGTTTACTATAACATCATCTTTTTCCTCCACATCATACGACGGAGCGGATGATACTTTCTTCGTCCTAATGCAATCATATGCAAAAGGAATATCCATTAATTTATCATCTGAAAGATCTTCTGTTCCTTGAAATCCAGATATTGCCCGAAGAGCCTCATCTAGAACCTTAAAATAAAAAAATAAATTCTAAAATTAATAGATGCAAGAAATCATATCCCAAAAATGATATCACTAGCCAATTCAAGTGAATAATACTTACAATAAAAAGGTCAAAAAGTTTAGACAGTTCCTTAGATGCTTTTTCTGTTCTCTAATCAGAATTAGGTTTTCACCTAATTGTATAACAAAGGTCTGTATTAAAGGGGACCATAGCTCATCAAGGCAAAACATCAATCCAAATTGGCGAAGGGCACCAAAACACACAAGGAATTGCATCGAAGTTTTTCCAAAATAAAATATGTATGAAATGTCGATACAAGAAATAGTACAAGACACACAACATCATGCCACAAGAAAAATGTAATAGTGTTCACAAAATATCCCAAACTCAAAATAAAAAATAAAAAGTATACAAAAGCATATTGGAAGCAATTTCGTGCTCAACACAATGAATGAGAAACACATCAAATTGAGAAAATTTGAATTTGGGTAAACAAGACAAACCTATTTTAATTTGAAATGGAACAAACAACATTGGAAAGAGAAATTTATTAGTGTTCAAAGAGTTGCATCTAGGTGTTTTCAATTAATAATGTTGAGATATTTTAGAAAGTTTAAGATTTTATTTTGGCAAGATATTTTAGGAAGTTCCAGATTTTATTCCTATTGGTTTTAATTTTGTATGTTGGATGTATCTTGGTTTTGTTTCTAGTATATCAATCCTACAATCTCAGGGATATTTTTCCAAGAATAAGATGTGCTTGTTTCAGAAATTATCCAATTAATGTATAGGCACATATTCATACACATACATACATATATACATACACATACATACATATATACATATACATACATACATACATACATACATACATATATATATATATATATATATATATATATATATTTATATGTTATATTAGATGTATGTAATGAAACTATATGAGAGAGAAATTATTCTTTTCTAAACTTGAGAAATAAAAAGGTAAAAAGAAGGAAATTTTACACTTTGTGCCAATGAAAGGAATATAAAAGTGCTACTACGAGACACATGTGACACATAAATGTAATGGTATCAATAAAGCTTTTTAAACTCAAAACAAAAGAGCCAAAAATAAAATTATATATAAAGTGATAGGTTTCTGGATTGGAAACCTATTTAATTTGCACTCAACACACACTCACAGCTAAGAAAAGAAGAATATACTGTATAATTCTGTTATTCAGTATAATGAAATGCTCAGTCAACAACCTCCAAGAGAGCCAAATTCTCTCTCCACAGGGTCCACGTGATCCTGTCTATGCAGTATAACTAATCCAAAAAGTGAAATATAATTTCCATACATAAGCTCTCTTATAGGAGCTTNATTTCCCCCCACTACTAATACTGTTCTAACCGCCTAACACTTCTCTCCCTCTTTATTCCCTTTTTTCTTCCTTTCATAAACTCTCCATACCCTATCATAAAGTCACATCAAAAGCATGTTTGTGCCCACAGCCAAATAAGAAACACGTCAAATTTGAGAGAATTACATTTTGGGTGAAAAAGACAAACCTATTTTACTTTCAAATGGAAAGAAATGTCCATTAATGTACATAGGATAAATACCACTAACACTGATAAATATTTTTACTATGTTAATTCAATGCTTAATGAACTTAGTGCTCTTTAGAATAGTGAAATTTGTGAGCTTGTCCGTTTACCATCTAGGAAATTCATTGTTAGTTGTAGGTGGGTCTTTTCTATCAAAGTTGGTCTTGATAGTACTATTGATCATCTCAAAGCTTGCCTTGTGGCTAAAGGTTACACACAAATTTAGTTTAGATTATGGTGATACTTTTCCTCCATTGGCAAAGATGGCTTCTACTCGCTTATTTATAGCCATGGTTGTTCTTCAACAATGAACTCTTTACCAACTAGATGCCATAAAAGCTTATCTTAATGGAGATTTATAAGAAGAAATTTATATGGAGTAACCTCCAGGTTTTGTTGCTCAGGGGGAGTCTTTTAATTGGTATGTTGTCTCTACAAATCATTTTATGGCTTGAAACAGTCTCCTAACTAAGGCTTAGTTTGGAAAATTTAGCAATATTGTTCAACAGTTTGGAATGACTTGTAATGAGGCAGATCATTCAGTAATTTGTCGTCACTCAAGTGCTAAGTGTATCTATTTGATAGTTTTGGAAATCTCACATCGACTAGAGATAAAGCCAATTTACAGTATATAAATGGCTGCAAACCTCACCTTACAAACCAGTTTTGTAAGGTTGAATTAGGCTTAAAGTCCACTTCTTAACTTGGTATCAGAGTTAGGTTAGAGCCTATCCTAGCGATATTTGTTTTTTGTTGGCCATATTGTTCCACCCGCTATCGGGCTGTTATCGGACCACCCATTAATGTTTAGTTAACGCTCGATATGTATATACCTCGGCGTGAGGGCATGTGTTGGAAGTCCACATCAACTAGAGATAAGGTCAATTTAGAGTATATAAATAGGTGCAAACCTCACCTTACAAGCCGGTTTTGTGAGGTTGAGTTAGGTTTAAAGTTCACTTTTTAACAGATAGTATATGTTGATGATATTGATCTTACAAGCAATGATCACCATGTCATCTCCTAGATGAAACAACACCTTCACCACTTGTAGGCCAAAGATCTTGGCAAATCCAGATATTTATTGGGGATTAAGGTAGCACAATCCAACAACGATTTTGTTATATCTCAAAGAAAGTGTGCACTGGATATTTTGGAGAAAAATGCATTAATGAACTCAAAATTTGTTGACACACCATGGATCCCAATACCAAACTCCTACCTATTCAAGGGGAGCCTTTCTCGTATCCTCAAAAGCATAATATAGAGCTATAGCTTCAGCAAACTTGGAATTTGAAGATGTCACTAAAATGATATTTATATTTGACAATCAATCTGGTTGCTCTTCAAATTAGTTCTAATCCTATATTTCATGAAAGGGCCAAGCACATTGAGGTTGGCTATCATTTTATTCGAGAAAAATTTGTATTTGGACACATCAAGATTGAATTTTTTTTATGTGATCAGTTAGCAAAACTTTTCACAAGTCTTCATGGAAACGTAGAATTGATTATATTTGTAACAAGTTTGGTACATATGATATGTATGCGACAGTTTGAGGGGGAGTGTTAGATATTATTAAGATATTATTAGTTATAATATCTTGTTAGTTACAATGTTATGTGTATTTTCTAAGTGTACTTTCCTATATTATTCTTCATTGGAAATACATTACCCTATATGTATTTTGTACACAAAGGGAATTAATCCTATACCTAGACTTGAAAGGATTAATTTGAAAGACAGAAGATTCTTATTTTTGTTAATTGATTTGAATCAGTACATCAACTCCAAATATAAAGAACTCAAATCCTAAAGTAATAATTACAAGAGATCTCTAGAATCTTCTAACAACTTCTAGTAATACATTTAATATCCTACCAACAACTTTTAGTATTGCATTTAATATCCAACAAACAACACCTAGTTTTCATTATTTTCACAAACGCAAACTCAATTAACATTCTTACCATACATCTATTGACTATATTTAGGAGAGTGAGGGAGTAGATTGGCCTCTCATGTGCAACACCAAAAAGGTTATTCCTAGGTCAACTACGTGAATTTTTTTGGTCCAACACTTTATCCCTTCTTTTGTGCTGCTCCATAAGCACTTTTAAAATCAAACAATGAACAAAATATAGTTTATGCATAAGTGAAAAGTCTAAACTTGGATAAGTTAAATAAGAGAGCTTCTACTAGTTAGTTTATGCATAAGCTACTGGTAGCTTACAAAAAACTTCGTTCATTTGTTCTTAATTTCTTTTCCCAGAAGTGTTTTTGGAGAAATTTATTCAAATAAACCCTACATCTTTATGGTAGAAAGGAAAGCAAAGATACCAATTAACTTCAATGCATACAACACGAATTTTCAAACTCGAATTGACTATTGATTATACACCAATTAATCTAAAAGAAATGAGATTAAGACACTAGTTCAGAAGAAAAGCAAAGTTGCTACCTTAATAGCAGCGATAGTAACTTTTTCGTTAATAAATGTAGTAGGGCTACCAACAAGTTCACTTGATTGCCTGGAAGGAGTTTCAACACACATAGTGCTAATGAGTTGATACACAATAGCAGAAATTTGTTTCCAACAAGCAGTCACTATATTAGGATAATTGTGGAATGCAGCTTTAAGTCCCTGTAGAAAGTTAATCTGAATATATCAATAAACTAGCATAGACACATGCAACAAATTATTATGTAAACATCAATAGAAAAATACATGTCCATCAATAACCACTGCTTTAAAACATCTATTTAATTATCCATGACAATCACGAAGGCAAGATGCCATTTATCTTTCAAGATCAAGCATATTCGAGCTAACACCAATACTTCCCTTAATTTTCATTTTGCATTAAGTCATCAAATTTCAGTAAACTTTGGCAGAAAACAAAAAAAAAAAAAAAAAAAACTATTACACAAAGCTGACAACAGTAACAATATTTTAATACAATCACAAACTATATGTTGGAGCACATGATACCATTTTATTACCTCAGTATTTGTTTGTTTAGTTGTTGTAGTATGATAAATTTATTTCCTCATTTCACTTTTGTACAGATTTTTTTCAAAAGAATTTCATTCTGTTAGTTCCGGTTATTCCTATAATTCAGACCAGTATAGTCAAAAAATGGATGTTAGATTTCTTACTGGCTGCTGTTTTCTACCCATTATGTGGAGATTTTCGCAAGGCAGGCTAAACCAATAATTTTCATGTAGTCATAGAGGAAATAGTAGATGTGAATTTACTACAAGTTTTATCAGTCAATTTATGCACGGTACAGACGTAATGCACCTATATGCCACTCAACGATAATGGAACAGTGATTTTATAGAAAAGAAAAAGAATACATGAGGTTTTACACCAATGCTAACTTAGGCAGGTGTACGATAGGAGGTCCACTCAACAATAATGGACCTTTCTTGCAGGGTCATCCACACTTATCAAATTGAAGAAAATGGTTCTAACCTTACTAATCTTCAAGTCTTAGAATGTGAGTCATGTCAACTAAGAAAACAAATTAGATTTCCCTTTCAAAAAAACCGCAAAATAAAATGTAATAGTGTCTCTTCTCTAATTCATTTTGACATTTCAGTCCTAGTCAACTCACATCTTTTGGGTTTCAGTATTTTGTTATCAATAAATATTGTACTTAAGTTTATTTAAGGAAAAATTGATCTAAATTGTTGTCTATCTTTCTGCCTTTAATGAAATAAAAAATCCATTTAACAAGGTTATCAAAGTTTTGAGGAGTGATAATGCTAAAGAATATTTTTCTTCTCACCTTTATACTCCTCTAAGTTCACATTGCTTTCTATACTACTACAACAGCCCTTACCCAGTCAAACAAAAGAGTAGAACAATAAGAAAGTAGATCAAATGATCTACAAAGGTATTGATTGGATCTCTTCTTTACTTATGTACAAGCAGACCTAATAAAATGAATAGTATGTGCTTGTGTGCAAGGTTTCACTTAGATCCAAAAGAGCCTCATTTGACAGATGTGAAATAGATCTTTTGGTACCTTACAGGGTCTATTAATCTATGTTTGTGTTATAAGAAAAACAAAAGTTTCAAAATAGAAGGCTTCTAACCCAGACTCTCTTGGAGATCATGTTGATAAAAGGAGCACCAACGGAGGCTGCCAGTTTCTAGAACCTTATTTAATCTCATGATCAAGAAAGAAACAAAACTCAATTCTCCATCTACAACAGAGGCCGAATCTATGCTTGCTGGAAGTTGATGTCCTCAGCAATTATGCATGAAGCATTACATTAAAGATTACTCAAGCTTTGAACACAATATACCAATATATTGTGACAGCACTAGTGCAACCAATCTATCCAAAACTCCTACACAACAATCTAAGGCTAGGCACATTGAAGTAAGATATCATTTCATTTGTGATTGTTGTAAGTAGGATATTAAATGCATTACTAGAAGTTGGTAGAATATTAAAAACCTATCTATGCCACACCAGAGTTTCATTTTTGCCACTGACACAATTTGAGTTCCTACTTCAATTCAAGAAGAATTGAAGGATGAGAATTGGGTTCAAGCCATGAATGAAGAGATGAGAATTGGGTTCAAACATGAGACACTGTTACCAGGCCACGGGATAAAAAGGCAGTAGAATGCAAATGGGTTTATAATGTAAAGTATAAATCAGATGGCACATTAGAATGTTACAAAGCAAGGTTAGTTGCTAAAGGATTTACTTAGACGTATGGTGTTGTGTTGATTATGAGGAGACATTTGCTTCAATGGCAAGATGCCAATAAAAGGCTCAGCAAAAATCATATTCCAGAAACCATATACATCATCATACCCATTTATAGATGCAAACAAATAAACAATTAACCAATGTACACCAAAAAGATTACCTGCAGGGCTTCAAGGCAAATGGTTAGGCAACTCGATTGTATTGAATATTCAAATAAGGTAGAAAGAACACCAAACTTCTTTTCAGTCTCAATATGACCTGAAGGAAAGCCCACAAATGCAAACATAAGACCAAACCAATAAAGCAGTAACCTGAAAAAGAAATGTGCAAAATCCAACCAGTAATGTCTTGTGCCTAAACATGAATTCACATAAATCAATCCTGTCAATCAGTTAGTGACTTATAGTCTCACAGGTTCAACTCCCTAAGATTCTACCAACTCTAGACTGTAAACCATGCACTTGGGACAAAATAAATATTATTTTTATTAGAAAATGATAACATCCTTTTTCAGGCCTTCCAATGAATAAGTAGGATTAATCATCCTTAGTCTAACTTAATTTGGCACACAAAATGAGAATTTACTTTTGAAACTAATTGCAGATCCTGCACTGTCAGTCAGGAATGCAGTTCAAGTTTTAACTTAATCTAAATGGACAAGAAGCAATCCCAAGGGAATTAGATAAAGACTTATCATAATTGTTTTTTTTTTCTCATTAGTGACACGATTCAGACAAGTACTTATCAGACACAAGAAAAAAAGTTACAGGGTCAACTTACTAAGTATCTCTGGCCAGGGCCTATTTAAAAGCCTATTCAACTAAAAGATAGCTTTAGGTCAACAAAAAAAAAAAAATTAAATAAATACAAATAATAATAACAATAATTTTATTATTACCATTGTATTATTTATTTTTTTCATTTTGAGATTTTGGAATTAAATATTTGTTAGTACTATTGAGTGAACGTAGATAAAATAAAATCAGCGTTTAGAACCATGAACTATGAAAAAATAGATGTTAAAGTTTTAGACTTTCATTAATTTTAAACAATAACTTATACGTATGCTTTCATTATCAATAATAGCAGAAGTCACCTGAAGAAACCTCGTCACACAGCATATTCCTTATTTGAGCAGAAGATGGCGAGGTAGACAAAGCTAACGTCAAGCAACCAATAGCAGCAGCCTGCCAACAAAAGTCAATTTTATACTGTCATTGTTAGAGAAGGACAAACAAAACTTTGGACAATTAATCGGACAACTAACCAGCAGACCACTTCGTTCACTTTTCAACCAAAATCCTTCTTCAATCCTTGTCCTAATAGATGTAACAACAAGAGGCAACAAATTTGGTGGCATTCTTGAATATCTGTCAAAACAATGATTTCAGGAGACATACTTATTTTACATTAGGAAGCAGAGAAGTAAATAAAACACCTAATCTGGATTAAAGAATCAAGAAGCATAAATGGTGTTAGTGCAATTTATGCAATTAAATATTTAGCCTACAGTTAAATTGATAAATATCATTATCTTGAATTAATTGTTTTATTCTATCTACAAGAAACACAAATACTCACACGCCTATGTATCCCCATTTCTATTATACAAAAATAATACAATTTTAAAAATACTTGAGAAAATAGGTGATTCTCTAAGAATGGCTTTGAAAGAATTTTCTGGAGGAATAAAAAGATTTGTTAGTGTGAGAGAACCATGTCCACATATGAATAATTTAATGTTTGCTCTGGTTACTTCTGAGCAAAGAGATTATACTAGATTAAACTATTATTTTTATATAAAGAACTTGTGTGGTTCCTAATTAGTAATTTTATCAAATATAATGAAAATGTTTCCAAATCTTTTATGCCCTGTTTTGCATCGCCTCCTCCAAAATTTTGCATGGTCACTTAAGTCATCTACACTTACCAAAATTTAAAAAATGGTACCTAATCTCAAAAAACCCCAAGGGTTATAGTGTGAAACATGTCAACTAAGTAAACAAGTTAGATCTTCCTTTGTATGGAGACTTGTTGCAAGATGTAACTTTCCCTTGTGCATAATTCCTTTTGAAAATTGGGGCCAAGCCAGGTAACCTTTTTGATTTTCAATATTGTCACATTTATTGTTGAATATTCTCGTTGAACTTGGGCTTATTTAATGAAAAGATTGATCTAAAAAATTGTCTATCTAGGCCTTTCTTAACAAAACAAAAAATCAGCTTAGCCAAGTTATCAGTATTTTTAGGAGTGATAATGCCAAAGAATACTTTTCTTTTCGCTTTTCTACTATTTTAAGTTCACATGGCATTTTACAAAAATCAACATGTTCTCATACACCTTAGCAAAATGGTATAGCAAAGAAAAAAGATAGACACTTTGTTTAGACTACTTTGTACCTTATTTCTTGATGCAGATATGTCAATTCACCACCGAGGTGACATTTTTATGCCTTGCTTCCACATACATAGGATTTTCTCTTTCTCCCTCTGACAGTAACATTTCCTTTCTATCCTATTTTCTAATAAATCTGTTTCATGTGTCTCCCTGTGCTTTGTAGTGTATATGTTTTATTCATGACATGTTTCCTACATTAGACAAGTTATCTACAAGAGCTCTCAAATGTATCTTCCTAGCATATTCTCATCTAAAAAAATGGTATCACTACTATTGTCCTTGGTTTTTTGCTTTGTAAATTTAAAATCCTCAGTGATTCCTTTAAGGATAATTGCATATTAACGTTAATTTTTCCTTTAATAAACTCACGTGATAATTACTAAATACCAAACATAAATTACTTTATGGAGTTCAAGCAAAATTCAGAAAAATAAAGTTTTTGTACTAAGGCTGTAAATTTTTTTTTCTTGTACTAAAAGCAAAATATGTCAATAATTGTTTTACTAAACCAACTATTTATCCATATAAAAATGTGTCAAAAACATAATTATTAAAAGTTACTCATTTATAATTTAAAAAGTAATTAACAATAAAATATTTACTGACATAATTGATTCAGAGTTTATGTAATTGATTATGTTAATAAACATTTTATTATTGTTTACATATAATTGGTTTGGCAAAGAGAAGATTTATGATTATTTTATATACTTTAATAGCCAATCTTCATGTTTCATGGTAGAAAGTCTATCACCCATTACTTGTTTAATTTTTCACAATTTCTTTGCTTACTTGTCTCTGCAAATAGTAAATTGTCAAATTCAGAGTCACTGTAAAGCAAGACTAGTTACCAAAGGGTACACGTAGATATATGGTCTCAATTATGGTGACATTTCCTCAGTGTAAAAAAAATTCCCACATTTAGACTTTTCTTGGTCATCGCCACTATTTGCCATTGGCTCTCCATCAGTTAGATATACTTGAGATTTAAGACTGATAAGAAATATTCTTGAGGGCTTGAAAGATCCCTCTCATTATCTTCTATTTATAATGAAAAGCATAAGAGTACATGTAATACCAAGAGTCTGCACCAGACTACTAGGTACAGCTCATTAATAACTCTACAGACTAGCCTAAATGATGATAGCTATGTGTAATGATTCCAACACTCCCCCTCAAGCTGGAGCATACAGATTGTATGTTCCAAGCTTGGAACAAATAAACTCAATCCGAGGTTCATCAATGACTTAGTCAATACATCTGCGAGTTAGTCATTTGATCCAATAAACTCAGTACATATTTCTTTTGACAATAATTTTTCCCGAACAAAATGACAATCAATTTCTATATGTTTGGTTCTCTCGTGAAACACTGGATTTGATGCAATGTGAAGAGCAGCTTGGTTATCACAATACATTTTCATACTCTGGATGTCACAGAAGCTAAGCTCTTGAAGGAACTGCTTCACCCATATAAGTTCACATGTTAATGAAGCCATTGTCATATATTCAGCTTTAGCTGTTGATCAAGCCACTACATTTTGTTTCTTACTTTTCCATGAGATGATGTTTCCTCCAAGGAAAACACAATATCCTGTAGTAGACCGTCTATCAATAGGAGAACCTGCCCAATCAGCATCACAATATCCTAATACCTGAAGGTTTCCGTTGTCTTCATACAACAGCCCTTGCCCGGGAGCCTTTTTCACATACCTTAGAATCCGAATGATAGCATTCCAATGACCAACACACGGAGCTTGCATGAACTGACTAACCACTCCAACTGCAAAAGAAAGATCTGGCCTTGTAATAGTGAGATAGATTAGTTTTCCCACTAGCCTCCTATATCTCTCGGAGTCGGAAAATAACTCACGTTCTTTTGTTGTTAATTTTTGATTTGGATCCATAGGACTATCAACTTGTCTAGCCCCGGAGACATGTCATGAACAAAACATACACAACCAAAAACTCGAGGAGGGGTGTGAAAGAGAGGATCATTCGAAAAGAGGATGGAGAAAGGGACTTTATTATTGAGAGAGGAGGAGGGCATCCTATTGATAAGAAAACATGCAGTTAAGATGGCATCCCCCTAGTGATGAACAGGAATGTGGGCACCAAGCAAAAGGGTACGAGCCGTTTCAACCAAGTGTCTATTTTTCCTTTCGGCTATACCATTTTGCTGGGGTGTATGAGGACAAGTGGACTGATGCAAAATACCATGAGAACTAAGGATTGCCGAGAAAGAGGATGAGAAATAGTCTTTAGCATTATCACTTCTAGAGATTTTCATTACTTGACCAAATTGGTTCTTGATTTCATTCAAAAAAGAGGTAAAAATGGGTAACAATTCAGAGCGATCTATCATTAGATAAACCCAAGTACATCTAGAATATTCATCAATAAAAGTAACAAAATACCTAAAACCAAAAGAAGAGACGCGACTAGGTCCCCAGACATCAGAATGAANAATAGAAAAACTAGAAGTACACATTGAGTGAGACTTTTTAGGAAAGACANATTTGACATGTTTTCCTAGTTGACAAGACTCGCATTCTAAAGTCTGAAGACTACTANGTTCAGGACACATCTTTTTTAACTTTGACAAGTGAGGATGGCCCAACCGATCATGTAACACTTTAGGAGGAAGAGCAGCAACACAGNATACCCGTTGACGAGATCCAAAATGGTATAAACCTCCANCTTCATATCCTTTTCCAATCTGTCGCCCCGAGCCACGCTCCTGTATGACAAAAGAGTTTGAATCAAAGGTTATTGAACAATGTAACATTTTGGTTAACTGACTTAAGGAAATTAAATTGAATGGACAGTGAGGGACAAAAAGAACAGATTTCAGAGTGAGAGAGGGAGATAGGGAGACTTGACCNACTCCCTTTGAANAAGTTTTAGAGCCATTGGCAAGGGTAATGAAATGGGGTTTTTCTTGGAGGGAAAGGGTTGAGAACAATGAGGTATTACCAGAGATGTTGTCAGAAGCACCCGAGTCAATTACCCATGAATTTGGACCTTCCATGGATTGAGAAATGCAAGTTGTGGACATACTTGGGGACTAAGATGATTACGCCAAGCTGTTAGACTTTAATCGCAGATTTTCTTGATACTCTTCCTCAGTGAACTTGGAGTTGGAAGTGGAAGTTTCAGCCTTAGAGATATTGGCTGTTTTTGAAAGAAAGCCATGCAAGGAGTAACAATTTTCTTGGGTGTGACCCGGCCTCTTACAGTAAGTGCACTGTGGACGTCCCCAACCTCCATGTCCTCCTCCTCTAGTGCCATGTCCTCCTCTTCCTCGTGTGGCAACCATGACAGATGGTTCTAGTGTTTCATGAGCTTCTTGAGATTGAGGTGCTGGAACACGAAGAAGACGTGTGGTCAAGGCTTCCAAGGTTGGGACCTCATGGCTTGTCAGAAGTTGGTCTTGATGTGATTCAAGTCTGGATGCAAAGCACGGAGGATCATCACCATATAATACTTGTCAAGCTTCTTCTTGATGTCTTCCGAAGATTCATCTTCCAAGAACATTCTCAATTCTTCCACAGCTGCATGGGCTTCAGTCATGAAGGAGACCATGTCATGATCTGTCATTTTGAGACTTGCAAGCTTGTTTGCTGTATCATAGAGACGTTGAATATCATTAGCATAAATGCTTTGAGCTTTCTTCCAAAACGAGTGACAAGTTCTGAAGGCTCTAAGAGATATCAAAAGTCGTGGTTCCACATACTGCCACAATAGGGCACACAGCTGGAAATCTGCTTATTTCCATTGTTCAGCTTTTCCTGAAGGTACTTGGCTTCCATCCTATTCAAGGTGGTCATAATGACCTTGATCGAGGAACCACATTTCCACAGCTGCAGACCAAGACAAATAATTTTTCCCGTTTAGCTTTTCGGAAGTAATCGAGGGACTTCCAGATAAGGAAAGAACACTTCCAGACGCCATTCTGGATAAAAAAGAAGAAGAAGCTTCGGGACAGTGAGCAACAGTGACCGTGATCAACCAAACAACCCTCGGTTTTCTTCAAGAGGAGCTTCGGGTCTTCACGGGAACTAGGATTTGAGGGTCAGAACCGAGAGAGGGGGCCTAAGCGACAGCTATGGAGGAGTCGCGGTGACTTTCTGGTGAGCAGAGGGTGGCGCATGGACGGCACACGCCTGTTCGCAGCGCACAAAGATGTTGTGCGTGGCGGAGCGTGGAGGAGATTCAGGCGAACCCACCGGTGGGGTTGGTTGTCGCTTGAAGAGGCGAACTAGATCCAGTGGTCGCCAGACGGAATTGTGACGGTGGCCGGCGGCGGACGGCGTTGGACGGCAGTGGACAGTGGTGGACAACAGCGGACGGCGGCGAATGGTGGACAACCAAATTTAAGAACTTCAAACTGCAGTTGACAGCTGCAGATAATAGTGAGACAGTCGAGGACGACGGCGAACGGCACCGAACAGGTGCGAATAGCAGCGACAGTGCTGGTGGACAACTGAGGACAGAAACCAGAGCAGGATGAACCTGCTCTGATACCAACTTGAGATTTAAGACTGATAAGAAATATTCTTGAGGGCTTGAAAGATCCCTTTCATTATCTTCTATTTATAATGAAAAGCACAAGAGTACATGTAATACCAAGAGTCTGCACCAGACTACTAGGTACAGCTCATTAGTAACTCTACAGACTAGCCTAAATGATGATAGCTATATGTAATGATTCCAACAGATATCAAGAATGTATTTCTTCATGGAGATCTAGAAAAGAAAATCTACATAAAGCAACCTCTTAGGTTTCTTGTCCAAGGGTAGTGTGGGTTAGTGTATAAATTGTCCTGGTTTGGAAATCCGCCAAAGAGTACAAACTTTTGGGCTAAAACATAATGAGGTTGATCATTTGATTTGTATACTAAATTGTGTATGTTGAAAATCTAATCATTAAAGGTAATGATGTCACTACAATTTCCCATTTAAAAAAGCATTTATGCAATCACTTTCAAACCAATGAACTTACTTAAATACTTTTGAACTATTGAGACATAGCTCAATGAAATGAAGGTATTTTAAATCCTCAAAAAATATGCCTTAGACATCCTACAAGAAATAGGTAAGATTGATGGTAGACATGTGCATGGTCCAATGGACCAAAACCAAAAATTAATAGTAGAAGAAATTGATTTTTGATCAAGTCCTGAAGAGGACTTTCAATTCGGTTTATATGTTTCAAGCTTAGTACATACAATCTATTTACTCATTTAAATGAACTTACTTAAATACTTTTGAACTATTGACATAGCTCAATGAAATGAAGGTATTTTAAATCCTCAAAAAATATGCCTTAGACATCCTACAAGAAATAGGTAAGATTGATGGTAGACATGTGCATGGTCCAATGGACCAAAACCAAAAATTAATAGTAGAAGAAATTGATTTTGATTAAGTCCTGAAGAGGACTTTCAATTCAGTTTATATGTTTCAAGCTTGGTACATACCATCTATTTACTCAAGCTCAAGCATGTGTCAGAATTGTGCAACTAGTTTCCTATCTGCTCTGTACAGTAGGATTAATCATTGCTTTTCTAAATATTAGATGGAGGAACTCCTATGTATGAATGTATGAGCTAAGAGATGAAATAAACTCTTAAGCATTTTTCCATACTTCTATCTCAAGTCCCCCTTTGCAATTATCTAAAAAGATCTTTTTTGGCTCTCATGAAAGTATAAGAGAACCAATAACCAAAACCAAAAGAATATTTTACGTATTTATGAGTAAAAGAAAAACAACGAAAAACTTACCATTTCAATTATAACTAAATTTAACAAATAGAATAATATGAGAAGCAAAGAAACATACGGTGTAGATGATATCAAAAGCTTGATAATCCTGAATAACAAAACCAGCAATTTAGTATGAGCTTCATGCTCTATTAGGTAAAGAAGACCTACAAATCAATGGAAAAGAGACAAAAAGTGTAAAATTAAGCAAAATATGTAAATAAATAATGAAGAGAGAAGAAAAAAATCAAAAGCACATAACAGATGTCTGTAAGCCACAATCTATTCAATAAGTTACTGCAAATGTTATAGATACCTCTATGAAGTTCCAGTAAAATCTTGCCAAGGGAGCTAGAAAGTGCCATAAAAGATCCAAATTTGTTAGACTCCTTATATTCCGCTACTTGTAGGAAAATCGAAGACAGACCATCCATCATGGTCACTAGCGTGGTTGCAGATGCCATACGTGCCTGAGTGACACAAACAACATTTTCTTAGCCAGGAAATCAAGAACACAATAAAACCACAACCCTTGTTCATGCGAGGTGAGGGGGATAATTGAGCATCATCTAAAGGGTAAAATTAATTAGCTGCATGCATATGAAATGAGATGCATATGGAAGTTGAAAAATGAACAAAACTGCACACTACATAAAACATGCCAAAGGAAAGTTTGTTAGAATAGAGTTGAATTAATGCCAATAAACTGTCATTACATTCGAGAAAATTTGTTATCGAAGGAAATTGGCATTGGATTTGTCGGATCCATTGATCAACTTCCAAATTTGTTGACATAATCATTGAGAGAACCTCAAATTGAATTTATTTGTTTCAAACTTGGTACATTCAATTTTTTTTGCTTGAGGGACTATTAGAATAACTTCAAAATATGTTAAGTAAGCTTTACTCAAAGTTGTTTTGGGTACGATTACTTATCATTTACACTTTCCTTTCTCATCATTGTATCAAAGATATGTTGTAAATAAATATGAGCACCTAAGGGAGACATTTGCAAGCTCTTAAAAATATATTGTTCTCCCTTTGCTTATATTCTCAAGTCTTAATGAAGGCAATGGAGATGAACATCTAGGAAGACTACAGCTTGTGAAAAATAGTTAATAAACTATGCACAAGATGAAGTTACAATGAGCAAGTAGAACATCACAAAGTTAGTGATGAGCAAAGGAGGGATACACACTCCTTGAAAGTGGATTTTAAGTCTAATTCAACCTTACAAAATCAGTATAGAAACTGAGGTTTGTACTACTTGAGATTAAAACTGATAAAAATATAATCTTGAGGGCTTAGAAGATCCCTCTCATTATCTTCTATTTATAATGAAAACACAAGAGTACATGTAATACCAAGAGTCTGCACTAGACTACTAGGTACAGAACTAGGTACTAGCCTAAATGATGATAGCTATGTGTAATGATTCTAACACTCCCCCTCAAGCTGGAGCATACAGATTGTATGTTCCAAGCTTGGAACAAATAAACTCAATCCGAGGTCCCCTCAATGACTTAGTCAATGCATCTGCGAGTTGGTCATTTGATCCAACAAATTCAGTACATATTTCTTTTGACAATAATTTTTCGCGAACAAAATGACAATCAATTTCTATATGTTTGGTTCTCTCGTGAAACACTGGATTTGATGCAATGTGAAGAGCAGCTTGGTTATCACAATACATCTTCATACTCTGGATGTCACAGAAGCTAAGCTCTTGAAGGAACTGCTTCACCCATATAAGTTCACATGTTAATGAAGCCATTGCCCTATATTCAACTTCAACTGTTGATCGAGCCACTACACTTTGTTTCTTACTTTTCCATGAGATAATGTTTCCTCCAAGGAAAACACAATATCCTGTAGTAGATCGTCTATAAATAGGAGAACCTGCCCAATCCGTATCACAATATCCTGATACCTGAAGGTTTCCATTATCTTCATATAACAGCCCTTGCGCGGGAGCCTTCCAATGACCAACACACGGAGCTTGCATGAACTGACTAACCACCCCAACTGCAAAAGATAGATCCGGCCTTGTAATAGTGAGATAGATTAGTTTTTCCACTAGCCTCCTATATCTCTATGGGTCAGAGAATAACTCACCTTCTTCTGCGGTTAATTTTTTATTTGGATCTATAGGACTATCAACCGGTCTACAATCAATCATGTCTGTTTCTTGTAAAATATCCAGAGCATACTTCCTTTGGGAGATTACAACTCCATCTTTTGACTGGGCTACTTCAATGCCTAGGAAGTATCTGAGGCTCCCAAGATCCTTGGTTTGGAAATGTCTATACAAGTACTCCTTCAATTGAGATATTCCAGCAGTATCATTTCCTGTAATAACAATATCATCAACATATACTATCAAGTAAACACATTTCCCAAGGGACGA